>NC_142692.1:49932533-50235563 GCF_029641045.1 Salvia hispanica | reverse complement strand
GTTTCAAACTGGTTTTGAAAGGAAATGAGGATAGAAATATTTTGTCATGCCATATTTTATCTTGAGAATGTTTATCTGTTTGTCTAGCAAGGGGAGCGTCCCTACTAGACCAGTTATTTTATAATCGAATTCGGGTATGGTGTGGAGAGTGTGTCCACCCAGGCTAGTTTACATAACATATGGATCGGGAGCCATCCTTCGATTTGGCCGGTCTAGTGGACTCGGAATGTGGCCACATTTCCAGTCCATGTACAGTTCAGATGTGGTCTATGAGACCTATCTAAAGTGGTTGTTGCCATGTATGGTTAATCGAATTCGGGTCTCAATGTGGGTAGTGTCCTTACTTTGACTAGTGTACACCAGAGACCGTGAGTCACCAAGCTGGTTGGCCGGTTATTGTGACTGTGGGAGGTGGCCACCTTCACGGCACCAGAAATAACAGATATGACAGTTTTTCAAAGAAAACTAGGAGAAATGGTTGTGTTTTGAAATAATGTTGAAAAGGACTTGGAGATGAGTCAAAAGTTTGTGCTTGAAATGATTTTAGTGTTTTCTCGATATTTTAAAGTAAAGACCGAGATTCACTCAATGGTGGCATGACATAAGTGTTTTATAAAATCGTTTTGGCTTGTGTTCACTGAGTACATCAAGTACTCAACTCTGCATATGTTTTCCCTATGTGTTGGTTGAGCAGTGATGATGATGAGCGGTGTTGAGCAGAGATGGAGTATGTTCTTTGATAGAATGATGATTGGATGCATCGTGTCTCCATATATGATGTCATTCCCTCTTGAACGCTTCCGCTAAAACAGTTTTTCTATTGCGATCACATACTATTGATCGAGTTTATGTACTTTTTGAGATGACACTCTGATTATATTCAAGTTATTTCCATTATTTCGAGCCAAGTCCAATTATTCCTTTATTTCCCCCTTTCTTCCCCGCTTCTTATATTCACCCCAGTCGCGATCAACCGTTCTTTCTATCCTTAGAAAGGGCGGGCGTGACACTTTGATTACTCATATTTCTCTATTTAGACTTTTCAAAATATTTGTGGAATGTAATATATTATCAAGTATTGAAATTAAACTTGGCTAAACCAAATAATAATTATAAATTACTACAAAATAATAATGATAAAAAAACGAAACTAAATTAATATCAATTTCAAACCAAGAACGATATTGCATCACACTAACATTTTTTTTAAAATTTTGGTGTTACTTCAATTCAAGAGGGAAGATAAAATGTATAACTACCAATATTGCATAAAATTAATTGTTGTTGTGTGTAGTAATATACAATTTTATATACTATAATATATTAGTTTAATTAAATATGTTGAAAATACTTACAAATATATATTTAAATTACTAGAAGTACACATAGTTATAATTGAGTTGATTTTGTTAATCGAAATTGGTAAACTATTTATTTCTTCTAATAGTTTGCTTTTTTTTTATTCTTTTGTAAATAGCAGTATTACATTTTTCTTTATTTGTATGTCTTATTGTATTTCATCCACACATCTCCTCTTTTGTTTTTTCTTATATTTTATACTACACTCATATCAAATACTAGTATTAAATTGTATACAATCATCTGCTAAAATATGAAATGTTTCATTGATAGTGGGTTGACAGAAGTACAATTGTACAAATATTTTTTTGTTGTTGTTTATAATATTACAAATACTTATTTTAATTAGTTCTTATCTGTAAATATATTTTTATACTTATTTACTTTATATTCTTTATTTTAAGTTAATATATCTTAATTATTTAAAAATCTTTTGTCTTGTGCATGGCACATGTGTTAACACTAGTTCCCTTAATGCAATTATGAAATAATACTATTTGTCATCCAAGATTTACTTCCAATTGCAATTTGTCCCTTAAAAAAATCCGCATAGTGTGAATATGTGGCCACCCTAAGTTCATATTATAAATTTGTAGACAGTAGGCAATATATTGATCCCTATAATTCGAATAAAAAATCATGTAATGTCAAGATGTGTCAACCCTAAATTCAGATACATGTATTTACAGATAGTATGCAATATATTGATTCCTAAAATTTATTTGTCTAATGAAAATGGACTAATTAATAGAAATCTGGGTCCATTTAATTTAAAAGGTTTTGGAACCTTAAAGAAGAAAATTTTACCTTTTCTAGTGTTGGTGAGCATTTCGTCTCCGTTTTGCGGCATCTGTTTTTCCGTGGTCGTTTGTCCAGGCGTGAGTTTCAGAGTAATTATGGTTCCTTTGCTGGATTATGTCTGAGGCCGTGAGTTTGAGAGCAGGAGTGAAAAGTAAGCGTTGGCGACTTAGATTTCTCTAATCTATCGGAGTAATGGCGAGATTCGAGAGATTTAGAGTTTCGTCGGAGAATTGGTGTTTGAGATTGTGAATTGATAGCACCTGAACACAGATCCTGCGAACACAGGGTAGATTTCCTCGATTCTGTCGGAGAATGGCATAAAAGTTGGAGACCGATTTAGGGTTTTTTGATTTTGTGGTGTTTACGGAATTAGGGATGGTTTTTGGTTTGAACAATCGGAGAGAAGATGTAGAAGCTGCCGATTTTGCGTCGTTTGAAGGGGGATGGATCCCATCCCACCATGCTGTGCCTCAGAAACAACGACGTTTCTTGTTTACTGCTGCCTCTTTTCTCTATTCTTATTTATGTGTGTTTTATTTAATAAACTTTAATTAGCTTGGAAGCCAACGACGCCGCATTCTTAGTATTTATATGTTTCTTTTCTTCTTTACTAGTATTTAAATGTCACGTATTAATGATTTCCAATTGAGAATGAAGTGTTAAATCCACTCAATTTAACTAATCTAAAACAAGATGAAATTTAATGGTAAACTACAATTAAATGTTCAAAATAGCCAATTACGAAAATTAAGAGTATTAGTAGTGGGAGTATGATATTTGTTGTTTCTAGGACATGAAAGAACGCTATTCACACAAGTAAATTATAATCTCTTGTGATTGTTGATGTAAATCAAATAATGTTAATTATACTCTAAGATTTCTCCTACTTTGTATATTTAAATCATCTATCAATTAATCATTAAAATCAATTATTATATATTAGTTGATAAATGTACATGTGGAATGAAGGCATAATGAGCCAAATTGGTGGGGTCTGATTCAAAGTGTTCGTTGCCTATCAATACAATGTCCAAATTCTTTTATCTTACCACCGTTATGTTCGTATTTGAAATAGCTTCGCGTGAGTACTTTGTACGTCTCAATCGGTGCTCGGATGAAGAAGTTATGACCATTTGATAAAGGCTGCGCGGAGCAGTGCGAACCTGGCGAAAACGCCCGACCCGGGTGTTTTTGTACTAAAAAGGGCCCAGGCCCAGTAGAAACGCCCGCGTGGGCACAATACATACATCATCATCATATTTTTCTCCATTCCAACACTCCTCTGTGTATGTGGTATTGATCAGCTTGAAATGAATCCGAAACCCCATCATCAGTTTGGTATGTCCATACTGTTGTTCTGCAATCTTCTTGAGAAGCAAATAAACATGCTTCCACATTACCATCGTATCCAGATAGTAAAGATCCACATTGTCTTAGTTTATCAAGCATTGATGAATGCATACTTGAGTCTGCAGTGCAAGCCAAACTGAGATTCACGTCACACCACTTTGACACAAAAATCCTGACAGTTGAAGTGGCCACTAGAGATGAAAGATATCCGCCATGGATACGTACCTGCATGCATATAGAGAAACATAATGCTCCATGTAATATGTGGGCATATTTAGTTTTTGGGAACCGGAAATTATGAGAGTATACATACTCAACATATCGGATCAAGATAAGTTTAAAAATATGAAGACATAGTAGAAACAAATAACTCGGTTTCCAGGCAAAGCTCTCATTAGCCAAAAATAGCTGTTAGGTAAGCTAATCGATATCAAATGGTTTAGGAAAATAAACCTAAGGTGAAGGGAAATATGACAACCAGGGTTCATCCAATAAAAGTGCAATAAAGATGGAGGTACCTCTAACTTGTGATGGATAATCATATATAGCACCGAACACTTATAACCAAAGGTTACATATGAAGCACGTATCCTAAATACATGTATATAGTGGATTATGAAGAATACGAATACTACTAAATGGCAACAACACACATGTTGTTGTAAGCACAAGGCCAAAAATTAGAAACACAACTCGGATCATTAATAAAGATCTCTCAACAGGCACCTACAAGCAAGAATGTCTAAACTGATATCTAATTTCAGCTCGAGGAGCAGTGTTCTCTACCTAACCACAGTCTGCTTCACGTGTTCCTCTAGTTCATACAGTGAAACAGCCTACGATATTATCAATACAAGCCAATTGTATTTTGCATAATGTCATTAGATGCAAGTGACTCGTGAGTTGGAAGGAGATGAATTTATTTTGAATTGTGAGATCCCCAAATGTAAAGACCATATCATTAGAAATCACAGATCAGGAATCAAATCAAATAAACAGATATAAATGGCAAATCATCGTAAATTGAGCCTCCAGGGATCCATCAAACACAATAATCCATATTGTCATCACGATGTCAGATTATATAAACTTGAAGTGAATGTGGAGAACTAACTATGATTTAAGAAAACTGGACTTGCCTGCGATCACGGATTAGCTGGTTCCATACTCTGAATCTCAATTCATTCGGATCCAAAACACTAAATTTGGGGCAACTACCGAGGGCGACCGCGTGGTGATCGAGAACAGGAGGCACAATCAGCGTGCGATTGAGAATGGCGGCCATCAAAATAGCGTTCCTGAATTCGGAGAGCTGGTTGCTGAAGCCGCTGTGGGGCGCATACCAGAGGTACTTGTCTCCCGGAGTGTGGGTGCATTGGGGAGGGCGTGAGTCTGAGGAAAGTGGAAGGAGAGAAGGAGAGATGAAGATTTTGGAGGATATGAAGATGGCGATTACTGTGAAGGTGAAGAGGAGGAGTGGTGCGGTGAAAATTGTGGGCCTCTTTTTCCATTTTCCGGCAACTCCGCCGCCATGACGGTGTCCAAAATCCATCTCTATAATTTAAATGTCACGTATTAATGATTTTCCAATTGAGAATGAAGTGTTAAATCCACTCAATTTAACTACTCTAAAACAAGATGAAGTTTAATGGTAAACAAGGAAGAAAGAAATGTAAGTCGAATTTTCTCACCTTAATTCTTCAAATATCGACTTCAAAATTCAAATATTGAAGGCGAAACAATCCACGCCGGGGCAAGGTTGGAGACGAAACAATCGCAGACGGCGATGGCTAAATCTCGGCGGCAACGACGGTGGCTTAAGCTCGCCAGAAGCGGTGGATGCAGCTCGGTGGCGGCGGTGGCTGTAGCTCGTGGTGATTGAAAGAAAAACGTATTTTGAGAGTTAGGGCTTCAAAAGTGAGTATTCTGCTATGACTAATTATTTTAATAAATTCTTAATATTACTGACGGATCACATTCGCTCGGTAATGTTGTCTTCGCCCTCCACTGTATCGGGGCGACGACGCTGTCGGTGATGATCGAGAGGTATGTTTTTATTAATTTAATTTTTTATGAAATTGAGTAAGAATCGTAGTTATTTTCATCTGATTATTGTTCTCATACACGCCTTTCAATGACTTCACGTGAGTATAGGGCCGTTGATTTCTTGCAAAAGAGAATCGGGAAATCAATCCTTCTCCAACTCCTATAACGGATCACGTGAGCATAGTGAACGTTATGTTAATATGATGGTACTACACCCTAGACTCATGAACTACTATACCCATGATAATATCATAGGTATATCGTACATTACTTTCCGATTCATGAATTTGTGAATTTGTGGATGCTATATCCATCCACAAATTCATGAGTCGAAAATTAATGTACGATATACCCATGATAATGTATACATTAATGTATATACGTGATTGAATAATGCAATCGAACATGATGTACAGATATAGCTACATCATGTAGCAGTAAAACATATTTTGAAATCATGTACAATTGTGATCTACCATTCTTACCCTTTTTGAATATTTTATTAATTTATTTAATTACATGTGGCTTCCAGATCAACCATCAGACTGTACCTAATAAATGGATAGAATTAGTTTTCTTGTTTAACGGTTTTCAGCACAGTAATATGAATACATCCCTATATATGTATTATCAGTATTTCACAATTAAAAAAATATCACCATATCCAAACTTTATTTATTTTTCTTTAAAATGCTTGAATCCGAGTGATCAAACGCATGAATTGCACATTCATGAATTCGATCACAGAAGTTTACACATTCGAATATTCATACAATATTAGTGGTGAAGGGAGAAGTATGGATGTTGATGGCGCAATGAATGAACAACATTATCGTATTAATGCCCTATCGTGGCGATTGTCACTCTATTTCTCAAATAGTTAATATAGTAAAGTATCAATAACACATCTCAAATATTTATTACTTGAGTATTGATGTTGCAACAATTTAATAGATGCATAATCAAGAATTCAAGTTGAGTATAATAGCTCGAATATTGATTTTCGATTCGATTTGACTTGGATATTTGGGGTGGTGATGGATTTGTAGCCAGATGTGGTGGTGAGATTGTTGTTGTTATAGAAATTTATATCATCTTCTAATGCTTATACGTCGGATTCAGATATAAGTAATATGAATAGATCAAGATTCATGACCATAATTTTAGTTGAACAATAAACACAATGGGTAGGGTCTTGTTCATCGAATTCATCCCTAGATGAGTTATCTACCCTACCAAACATCCCTTAGTAATACCTTGGTTTCATGTCATAGCTCATTTATAGTAGCTCGCAATTGTGACCAATTTTTTAGTCTATTAATATTTCTCACTTATCGGGAATCGGTTTAGAGAAAATGAAAATACCATGATCGTCCACTCCGAACGTAGATTGACACTATATTATTTAATTTTACAAAATTAAATGTTTCGTTACATTTATAACTCGGATAAACTCTTTGACCCGTCAAGATTCCAACAATAATCATTTTGTATAAGGTCATTTTTTTTATAAAGCTATCTATTTACTTCAACAAAAATAACCATCACTTATGCAAAATGTTGTAGTATTACAAATTGTACTCGTAATAATTTTCTTTATTCCATACTCCTATTACAATTATTATTTATGGACGTGATCAAATGCAAATTTATATATTGTACAAATTCAAAATTATATTGTGGACCGTTAGAAAATGTCAACAGATGACAAAATAGTTGAAACAGAAAATATCAACACAGTGTCAACGGTTGATGCTGTGCTGATATTGTGTTGATATTTTCTGTTGCTACTATTTTGTCATCTGTTGATATTTTTCAACGGTACAGATCATATTTTTAAGTTTGTATAATTTGAATTTGCATTTTATCATTAACCTCCGTGATCATAGAAATATAGTACTCCTACTCTATAATTAATTGAGAAGTAGTACTAGTACTTGTACTTGTCAGTTATGAATTTCATCAATTTGTATTGATGAGACAATGAATGTAGGTATCTCAGGACAACACTTTCCCCATTTCATGAGTACGAATTTCGAAATTCCAACCAAACCTGATTAATGTGTGTGTATAATCTAATTTGCCAAATATTTATATAGGCTAATGGTGCTTAATAGTTTTACACAACACAATTAATTAAATTTGGTTTCAAATAAAATACAAAAAACCGTCTCCCATCAGAGTTGAGAGTCTTGGATCCAATCCTGGCCCAGCCTTCTCACAATGGCGGGTCTCCGGCAACAACCACCGTCCTCCTCCGCCGCCGCTAAGCTCCTCCTCCTCCTCACCCTCCTCCCCCTCTCCCTCGCCCTATTCGCCTTCCTCCTCCAATGGCGCGGCGGCGGCATCGATGATCCCATTTCCCGATGGTCTCCCGACGAATCTCACAAGTTTCCCGGCATGGATTCCTCCCCTCTCGCCACCGTCGGCCATTCTTCCTCCAATTCTCCCGATTGCACCTCACTCTTCGGCCACTCCTCCACCGCCTCGTTTCCCTACTTTAAGGACTGGAAGTTCAATTTTCACTCCGATCTTAAGCCCAAGGTTTTTGTTTTTTCTTTTTCTGGATTCTGATTAGGGTTGATCTGCTATCGGGTTTTTTTCATTTTGCTTCTTTTATAATGGGTTTCTCTTTTTTTGGCTTTCTTTCCTCGAGATGACGGAATTCATGTTGATTTGGAGTTTTGGTTATATCTTTCAGAATGTTGGAACAAATTGTAACGAAAAAGAGC
Source organism: Salvia hispanica (assembly GCF_029641045.1). Lineage (NCBI taxonomy): Eukaryota > Viridiplantae > Streptophyta > Magnoliopsida > Lamiales > Lamiaceae > Salvia > Salvia hispanica. Next base: position 50,227,275 of record NC_142692.1, on the reverse strand, counting down.
TACTTGTGATTCGGTTTTGTTCGGCATTGACTGTACATGCTTTTGAAACATTTCTTTCATGGAATCTTGGATCACTTGTTATAACACATATCTGCAATTATGCCACAATATACAATTTTTACATGATTTAACAGTTTAATTTGTTTCAAGGTTTGATTTGATTTTGCTTAGCTGAAGAGATAATGCATGAGTTTGGACTTGGGAAGTGATTGCTTGATAATCTCGATAGCAATAGTCTCATTTTTCTTGTAGATTGACTTCGGTTTTAATGGTGGTACTGTGCTTGTTGCGTTTTATGTTAACAGAGTTATAGGATTGTTTGTAGCGGAACTGCATTAATGTAATGTGGTTGGATTTATTGGAAATTATCTCAAAATGGAATTTTGTTTAGATGTAGCTAATGCAGATTCTTGAAAATCTATAATTGTTTAAAGTTTTGAAATTTTTCATCAGATCTTATTGTATTTTAACTGTTGCGTTCATGATTTTATATGCAGATATGTGTTACAACTAGTACATCTGCTGGATTGGAGCAGATTCTTCCATGGATGTTCTATCATAAAGTTATTGGGGTTTCAACTTTTTTCCTTTTTGTTGAAGGGAAGGCTGCATCTCCTCAAGTGTCCAAAGTTCTTGAATCAATTGCGGTGAGTTTGTGTTTGAGTCTCTGGCTTCTTTGGGCACTGCAGTCCTTCTTCTGCTCGATATACTACACCAAAAATCATTCCTTTTCTTTTACTCACTTATTAAACTGGAAAATATTATTACTAATTACTTGATAGTATATTTTGCGATCTCAAAATATCTTGTGAAGGAAGCACTAAACACAAAAGGTAGATGAAAACAAAACATTAATCCATAGTTGTACTTAAACCAGCATAAGAATGTTTTACGAGCTCTGTCACATTTTTTTTAGATCTCTCAGAGTCTTGGATATATTTTTTTTATGGTAATCAAAACCGCTGGTATCCTGTGTACATTTGATTGCATTCAGTTTATTAAACACATAATTTATCTTTGGGAGAACAATATGCTGCATTCCCCAACCATAGCAAAGTTAAACAATTTTCTTCTGGATCTGTTCTCTCATCTTGTTTGTCTTTCAATTATTAGACTCATGTTTTAATTTCAGCACCTTGATATAACCACTACATTAAGGACTATATAAAACATCTGCGAATTGGTCCTGCTATACTGACTCTCTGCGGCTCTGCCTGATATTGCACCATCTATCTCACAGCATAAACTTATTTCCTGGATTACGTTTGCTTTCAACTTTCTGTCTTGCAAGTAGCAATCATTGAGTTGGGTCTTTTTCTGCTATTGCAGGGTGTGAAAGTGATATACAGAACCAAAGAGCTGGAAGATCAACAAGCTAAGAGGTTCATCACTTCAGCTTTGTTTGTTTGTTTCTCACATCTATTTTATGTATTCCTTGTTTGATTTTTGTTTGTGTATTTCTTATCTGGGTTCTTTGTTTGTACTGTGCGTGCAAATAGATACAACTAAGATTTATATATGATTATGATCCTTATCCTTTTCATTCTTGCTGCTCCAGCCGGATCTGGAATGAAACTTGGTTGTCAAGTTTCTTTTACAAGCCTTGCAACTATGAGCTTTTTGTGAAGCAATCCCTGAACATGGAAATGGCAATAGTTATGGCGAGGGTATTGATCATGACAAAATTCAGACAAGTTAAATAATTTTCCCATTGAAGATTTAGTAACTTTTTGTGTATTGTGTTTCCAGGATGCAGGCATGGACTGGATACTTCACCTCGATACTGATGAATTGATACATCCAGCTGGTGCTCGGGAATATTCTTTGAGACAACTGTTGCTAGATGTTCCTAAGAATGTTGACATGGTTGTCTTTCCCAACTATGTAAGCAGTTTGTGTTCTGTGCACGACCTATTCATGAGACACTTAAACATGTCTCATGTGTTCTATGTTACACTAATATTCTAGTAGCTGAGTAAATTAAACTATTAAATAAGACAGGAGAAGATTGATAACTTTGCTCGTCCTTGCATTTACCATAATATATCCTTTTCAGGAGAGCAGCATTGAACGGGATGATGTCAAGGAACCTTTCACTGAGGTAATCATGTAAATGTGATCATTGTTACCTATGAAATTTGAGTTTTTTTTTGTGTGTTTTTTTTCTTTTGCGGGACAGGAAATGGATCCTAAATTCATCATTCTGTTGTACTTCAGAATCAGAATAACGTTTTCTTCGTTTTGAAAATTTTAACAGTTTAAGGGAGAGTATTTCCTCGATTTGTTGGAAGAGGTTGTCATACTTACTTTTTATCTGTTATTCAGGTTTCAATGTTCAAGAAAAACTACGACCACCTTACAAAAGACACGTACTTTGGCATGTATAAGGAATCAACCCGCGGGAACCCAAATTACTTTTTGACCTATGGAAATGGGAAATCTGCAGCTAGAATACAAGATCATCTTCGGCCTAATGGTGCGCACAGATGGCACAACTACATGAAAACTCCCAAGTATAATTTCCTGCTTTATAAAGCAAACCTCTTAGTCATACGTTCCTGATTTAAAAATGATATATGTTCTTCCATACCTATTTTTGTCATACTTGTGGCATGAAAAACCACACAGCTATTCACAGCATATGATTGTTCTCTATGGTTGACAGTGAGATCAAATTGGAAGAAGCCGCTGTCTTACATTATACATATTCGAAGTTCTCCGACTTGACTTCCAGACGGGATAGGTGTGGTTGTAAGCCTACAAAGGATGACGTGAAGCGATGTTTTATGCTGGAATTTGATAGATCAGTGAGTTTCCTTACACTTGCTTGCATCTGTATCTGTTTGAGACTGAGTCCAAGGATACAACATTAGGATAAACTTTTCTGCTACTCCTATTTATGGTAACTTGAGCAGAATATATCCTTGCAATACCCTGAGAACAACCAATTATTAAGAAAATCTTAATAAGCGTTTACAAAAGACGTTTTCTGTAATATCTAACATGAAATTTCTCTGGAAAGATGTTCTTGCTTGGGAGAGCACACCTTACAACCATACATGGAGAAGTGATTTCATATAGAATCGCGTAAAATCCTAGATATTATTGTTTAAACAGAAGTTTCTTTCAAGAATATTGGTCAGCCAAATAATTTTGATTGTTGAGTCCCTAGATCTCAGTAAGAAGCTATAATTGAAAAATATATTCCTACATTTTGCTGTCCAATTTTATTTTGACAGAATGCTGTTAATTCCTTACAGGCTTTTATAATTGCTTCAACAGCAACTGAGGAGGAGATGCTAAACTGGTAATGAATTTTCTTAAGCATGTCTATGCTTTTCCTATTATATTACTTGAAGCAAACTGATTGGTTGGATATAGCTTTTGTAGTTTTGCATAACAATAAGTTTTGATAGAATGCCAACTGCTTGTATTTCTGCAACAGGTATCGTGAGCACGTTGTGTGGACTGATAGGGCTCTAAATTTGAAATTGTTGAGAAAAGGAATCTTAACACGCATCTATGCTCCCATGGTAATCTTTCAACATGGTGCAGAGGTCTCCTCAACAACGACTATTTACTTAGCATTCTAACTTGGTTTATGTTTGCTCATACTTCAGACGATCATCCAAGGGTTGAGAGAATCTGGCATCTTTGGATCCATCATTGCTTCTGCTCAAGGATCGTTATCAAAGGACAATTTCTTAGCTTCCATTGAGAGCAGTAATTCCTCTAGGGCTTCCTCATCCATAAAGCTCGACTCAAGAAAGATAGGCAGGGATAGTGTCTCTAAGTCAGCAGCTAGAAAAGCCCTAGACATAGACATCTCTTCCGATGAATCAGCTGTCCCACCATTGTCTCCCCCATTAATTGATGAAGATGCCCAGAAAGAAGAGTGACTTCTCCTGCACGATTGCTGCTTTTTTCTTTCTGTAAGATGAGGCCGTAGACTGTCCTTCATTGGTTTGAGGCATACAAGTAGGGAAAGATTTGAGCAAGCATGTCAGTTGCAGAGGTTGTGCTTAGATCTCTGGCTATTCCCGATCATTACCCAAGCGGAGGTGTATATTGTATTGTAGACACAGGGGAGAGATGAGGCGAGGAGGAGAAGGGCTCTCACTAATTTCATGCTTCAGACTTCGACTGATGTGTAGAAATGAGCATTCATCACCAGATTTTCTTCTCTTTTTTTTTGTTGTTGTATAGTGTAGTGCTATAGCATTTTGCATGAATCTGACTATTTTTGGAGCTCCCTTTTGATCTGCTTAATTCTATACCAGCTTCTTTATGTGCATTGCTCACTTTTACAAAAACAAAATTCACAGCTATGGTTTCACACCATATCTTGTTAAATATTTGAACAATCTAATAAGATCATAATAACAGCACATGGTTGAATTACAACTAAGTAAAACAGCAGTATTTCTTCTCTCTCCTATAAAATGTTTCTTACAATTTTCAAGTCAGTCCAAACTTAATTGACAAACAAAATTGTACTATTTCTGTCTTCTATAAGATGTTTCTTACAATTTTTCCTAGTATGCAAACTAGGAGCTGTTTCTTTAGAACCCAGGACAATCATACGTTAGTCTACCATAAGAATCAAAATCTTCGGAAGTCCACAAGTCCGCATTTATGAATCACAAAAGAATGAGTGTGCAGCTAGGGGTACCATACTTCACCAGCTAATTCCCTGTTATAGAAAGTCAGAAACAATAAGGTCATAATCCTACAGCCTGCAACATTTAATTGAAACCATCACATGGCTGATATCTAATCTCTTACAAAACGCTATATCTTTGTTGAGCGCGAACAAATGCACATACTCTCAGACAAAATAAGTTCAATCTTACCTTCTCTGCCGGATTGACTCTTAAAAAGGTCCATCGTTAGGTTGTATATAGAAAATGCAAAATCCTTAAGAACCAGTTGCATCCTCCAAAACCTCAAAAAACAACCAATAACCATTCACCAAAATCACCAAAAGTATTTTCCTAGTAAAATAGATGGTAGAAGATCTGCACTATTTGCAAAAGGTAGTGGACTGTTGAAAGTGAACTTCCCCAGCGCAATTAAACTTTTGAAGAACTTAACAACATAATATTAACCAAGTTCCTGAAAATCTTCACATCTGCTGACCATATCCATATGGGTCACCAAGATATCTGGAGCTCTTATATTTTGACGTGTGCTGTACAGAACTTTCTCGCTTTCGGCCACCACCCCTAGAGGACCATCCACCCTGCCTGAAATTTGGATCCCAATGCTTGGCCTCACTATCATCATATCTTGCATCCCGCACACCCCAAGACACATTCCTGTTGTCCCTCCAACCTCTCTCTTTTGAGCCTATAGAATTGTTAGTTTCAAATAATGGCACTCTTGTAGAATTGTTATTCCCCGGACCCCAACTCCAAGAATTGTTTTCTCTATGTCCCTGTCCCCATCCGTCTTCTCTAACAGCCATGGTTTTCTCATTACAATTCCAAGACTTGCCACGTCCAGAATCAGCAAAGGAAGATGACTGAGTTTTGTCAAGACCCTGGGGCCATTCCCAAGATTCACTTCTAATCCCCCAAGTATTATCCTTCGAAGAACCAACAAGTTTCCGGCAACTTTGCTCCCATGGATTGTCATTTCTCAGATTTAATGTATCATCCCACCTATCCCAAGCATTCGCTTGTTTTAAATTATCAGTACCGTGCACCTGATCTCTTTCCCAAGGGTTATCACTAGTGTATTGCTTTTTATCATGCTGTGTTTGAGCGCACTCAACCTCTTCGTTAATGGTATCCAGCTGTCCTAACTTCTCTGCTTCATCTGGATAAAAAACTTGTAGATCTAGATCTTCCATCAGCTCACGATCTATATATGGGTTCCAATCAATCTCATCGATGTACATGTCTGGGTCTGGCAAAGGGTTATCACATAGATGACCATTGATCTTGGCCCAGAATCGTTGTTTTGCATTCTCCAATGCTTCTTTACCAGCAGAACCATCCCAATTGAGCACACTAGGATAACTGTATATGTACTTTTTGGATGCCAACACCTTATTCCAAGGAACTTTACAAGAATGGCAATAGTCTATTTCCCATGACGGCACCCTACTGTGAGCAACTCCTTTGAAATGTATAAACAAGACATCAGAATATTTATAAAAAATGTTTATGGGACAGTCACGAGATTCAGATGCTAGTATTATCAATATACGTTTCTATTATAGAAATGAAATTTCCAAATACAGACAAGACTTAGCAGATGAAACATTAATTGTTCAGACATTGTTACTTGACAAGAACTAGTTGAAAGTGACCTAATGAAAAATATGCAAAGGTGAAATGGTCTAGCACTAGCAGCAGTCTGGTGCTCACATATGCACATGGGATAAAATTTAAAGATGGCGTGTCTTTTGTGTAAGCACCAAGCAGTAGCAAATCTAGGCTGTGAAGTGCAGGTGATTTTGCTGAATTCAAATAAATGCAAAGACCTTAAGGGTGTGTTTGCTTATTATATTTCTAAATAAGAGGATTAATACAATGAGATATAAATTTATCACTTAAAGTGAGGACCACATTTTCAATATCTTGTTTGTTTTGAATGATGATATATTAAGGGAAAAGGTGTGCCCGAAATTTTATACGGCCTGCCTAAATTTATTATTATATCAAAGCAAACAAGGTATAAGGTGGTATATGGAGTTTATCCCCTCTTCACACCTCAAAGAAAATGCACCCTAAGTCTCCCGATGTTAAGGTTATCTTGGCTTATGAACAATGTCAATAGACTCAATACCATAATAACTTTTGAATACTTATGTTGTAAACATACACATCCAAATCAGCCATTTGACTTTTGGTAGTATCATGTTAAGCAACATGAAGCTACATTTTTAAGAACTAATGATTTATTGGACAGACATATATCTCAATGCATGAATATGTGATATCTCATTCTTCAAATACGACCACTTTGGAAAGTAAACTACAAAAGATATCTGCTTTTCAAAAAGGCATGCATGAATGCAACTCTCCTGTTACCCAGACCATGAGGCATTGGTAATGCACATCACACTCTTGTAACAACACCTTAAATTACTTGTCACAGCCATCTTCGTTCATTCTCACTTCAAGACAACACAAAGAACCATCCACTAGCAAATAAGTGAAACTCCAGCAGCAAACAAATTTGCAATTCTCAGATTAAACCCTTTAATTCAAGTATTAAACTTCACAATGGAAGGAACACAAATTACTGAATTGGGAAACACACACAGCTTAGCCTTATCAAAACCCCCCAACCAAAACTGGATGTCTATTTCAACTTCAATTCTTGCTAGCATTGCCACAGAAAATTAAAAAGGGTTCTAAAGCAGCAGGAAATTAGAATAATTCGGATAAAGAAACAATTAGCAATCTGTTTGCCTAAATCCACATTTATGTACCTAATTAAGAAACAGCCGGACACACAATTGCAATTTCTCTCATTTCCCAATTGATGAATCAGGAATGAATAATCATAAAAATACTACTATAATCGGATGAGAAACGATGATTTAGAAGAAAAAGAAGCAGATGAATACGAACCAGAAGAATAGGGTCTCGGGGGAGATGGAGGCGGATCGTCATAGTCGTATTGCCTAGGCTTCCGTGTGGGTATATATCTGCGATTCCATTTTCCCATTGATGAAAGTTGAAGAGAGGGGAGCTCCCAAGGAAGATGAAAATCTGTTGCAACTTGTAAACCTCCTCGCCACAATGTGCTTAATCTTGCTTCTAAATTAATTATGCTTATTTATTGCCCATAAATATACTACTCCTACTAAATGGAATCGGAATTGTTTAAATTACAAAAATATCTGCCTCTTATCCATCTAAATAGCCTGAATATTGACCCTGTTGACATTTTTTGGCTTAATATATTTTGGTATCATAAAATTTATTTTATGCTTCCTTTTTGGATAAAAATTGGAAATTAGCTTCTCAAATTGGAAATTTTTGGCTTTGTGAGAGATTTATATGCATTGGATTTCAATTCTCCTCGTGACTCGAACCCTCAACTTATTGATTGAAGAATAAACATCTTACCAATTGAATTATACTTATTCTACGTCTATCTCTCCCTCTGTTTCAAGTTTTTGAAATTCTAAAGACTTGTCTGATTACATCGAAAGCGAGCTCTTCAAACTCAGAAAATTTTGAGATTGAAATTGCGGTGGTGTTGTATGTCAGTCACAAGCTCCTTCCAATGAACAAATTGAATAACAATGTGATTCTTCACCACTTCCTAATTTTGTTCTACCCATAATTCCAATTTCTAAGCCAATTCTCTTTTTCAAATGTGAAGTTATATGTGTGACAAACAATAAAATAAAGTTTGATTCCATGAAATCGAAAAGTAGGAGTAGTTTCCACAAGGTAACAAGAAGTGGAACATTTGAAAATGGAGTATCAGTGCATCAACATCTCCCTCCCAAGAATATTAGCACGAATCAAGCTCCCCACAGTCGCCGCCGCCATCTTCACATCCTCCACCGGATTCCCCTTGGCCAGCTTCTTATACAGATAGCTCTCAAACGTCATCCTCTGCACATACTCCTTCCCGCACACCTCCACCAGCGCCTCCAGCCCCGCATTACTCCCATAGAACACCCTCTGCAACACGTCCAAGAATTTGAACGTCGCGAAGAACTCGTCGTCCCACTTCCTCAGATACTCCCTCCTCAAATCCCCCTCTCCGATCATCCTCCTCCCATTCTCCGACGCCCTCACCACCCCCTCCCCGCACATCCTCCCGCTCCGCGCCGCGAAGTATATCCCCTCGCCCGAGCATTTCGTCACGTACCCGGCCGCGTCCCCGACTAATGCCACCCGTCCCCGGACCCTCACCGGCCGGGGGTGCTCCGGGATGGGGTGGGCTTCCACTTTGATCATTTCCCCTCCTTCGATTTTAGGTTTCACTCTGTTTTTGATTGCGCACTGAAGGTGTTTGATGTTTTGCTTCGCTGAAATCGTGCCCGTTCCGACTGCCACGTGGTCGCATTTGGGGAAAACCCACGCGTAGAAATCGGGTGAGACGTCGTTTCCGATGTACATCTCTGCTAGGTTTTCGTAGTATTGCATTTTCTCTTCCGGCAATTTGATTCTCTCCTGGAACGCGATTGCGCAAGTGTAGCTCCCGGCGTCGATTGACTTGGCTACTTTGCTATTGGCGCCGTCTGCACCGATTATGACGTCTACAGCCAGGGAATTGTGGGTGTTGTTGGAGATGTAGTGGATTATGTAAGGGGATGTTTCCGATGAGGGCATGTCTATGCTTGTAACTAGGGCTTTTACAAGGGTGGCGCCGCAGTCGGCTGCGCGGCGCCGGAGGAAATTGTCCAGCACTTCTCGGCGGACCATGGAGATGAACTCGTGGGGCTTGAGCGTTTTCCCGAAATCGACGGTGAGATTTGAGGGCGAGATGATCTTCATTTGGGTGACTTTGCGGTCAATGAGGTGAGAGGGGATGGAGAACTCATCAAGCATGCACAGGGGAATGGCGCCTCCGCAGGGCTTTGCTGCTTCGGGGCTGCGTTCGAACAGGAATGTCTCGATGCCGCCGGAGGCCAGAGCTTCTGCTGCAGACGATCCCGCGGGGCCACCGCCTATCACTGCAGCTCGCAGTGTCGCAGTGATGCTAACAGAGGTAGTCTTTCTGCATCTGATTGTTTGGGGATTAAATGTCTTGGATTTCAAAGTCTGCCTGAAGGAGTGGAGGGGCTGGTTTATTGTGTTTAGAGTTTGGGCTGCCATTTTCAGGAGTTAGGAGTTAGGGTTTGGAAAAGTGGAGAGAATAAGGTAGATGCCTTTTTCTAACAAGGCAGGATTAGTTTAATCACACTAGAGATTAGTTTAATATTAATGGTAAGTGGTATCTTTCTGCCTTTTCAAGGGTAAGATGAAAGAGTTTTAGGAATCTTTGTTTTCTTCGATAAAATCTGTTCATCGCATTGCTATCAAAATTTGGTTGGTGTGTGTAAAAATCTTTTCAACTTTTCCATTTTAAATACTTTCAGGGGTAAAAGTATGAAGATTGAACACATTGATATTGTTTTTAATGCTACTACACAATGTGATCCTCAAATTCTCTTCGTTGATTTTGATCCCCAGGTATACAGCTTCAACAATCATCAAATATGCACCGGTTGCTTCATGCCTTAGGCAATTCTTTTACCAATATATTTTGCCAATAAATTATGCCAACCATGTGCATTTATAAAGCCCAGATATGTATTTAGTGGTTTCTAAACTAATAATCACAAGATCGCATAATCTATATCTAAGACTTACAAAGTCTACTTGAATATCCGCTAACAAATGGTGTGATGGCAGTGTCGTGGTAAATCATCTTAGTCTCTGCCTAGAAGGTTTGATGTCTCTAAACAATAAAATACCACATCCGATTTTATTCTGGCTGCACTCGGTGGATGAAATATTGTGATAAACACTATGGAGCTACACATGTAAAGTATTAGCAAATACTTAGTTGAAGATTAAGATATCAGTATCATGCTTCAAATGTCATGCTGCAATCTGCATACAAACCTGTAGAATATATATGCTGGAAAGTATTTTTATGCCCAATTGATGTTGTTACTTGTTAGTAATCTCATGCATATGCGAGGAACTTATTCAAAATCTAACGTGCTTGTAATTACTGATGATAATTAGAGAGGAGGGAAAAATATTATGTTAACCTGGAAGCTGAGGTCCTAGCTTTATACCACATTACATCTTCTACTTCCATCGTAATATTTCATGCCTCTTATTTCTCAATAAACCATCATGGTTTAAGTTATAATTGGAATCATAGTAGTCTTTCTACTTTCTAGAAGGATTAGTAGTGTTCTCAAAGCTGCCTTGGAAGTGAACCAAGTGATCATTATAATGTCCAATTACAGTTTGGAAGTTTTTGGAACAAGAAGTCGAGCAGATTCTTTGATCATCAATATGATTGAATCATTGATATATATGATAGAGGGATGGCCTGCCAATCATCCTCATAAATTATAAGTGTATTTTCTCATGTGTTGCAACTTCATAGTCTTGAAACTGAAGTACTTAAATTTCGCTTCATCACCGGTGTTTAAAACGTCATATTTATTATTAAGAAATAGGTTCACTTTCTTTAAGGTAAACTTACATCACTACACAAGCAAACCATCAATAATAGGAATATTTAATGGCACTAGTTCAATGATTTCAGAATATTTGGTGCCTGAAGAATCAAATTCTCGGATGTTAAAGTTATGAAAACCTCACTTTTGAAATCAATGCTAGTTGATTATTGAACTTTTGTAGATTGAAATTAGAGTTTAGAGAGTCCTTTATAAGTACTTCCTATTCTTGTAATAGAATGGACTGATCACTGACGTGCTCCTTCATATGCAGCTTATAAGATATAAATACAATATTTTACATAAACTTAAGTAAAAAAATCCAAACCAGATGCTTGCTACATTTTATTTCCCATTGGACATGCACAAGCTTTTGGAGCAACATTAGTACCTATTTGGTGGTGAAGCCCCCAAAGTTTAATGTCTTTCGTGCTCATCGTTGATTTGATTGGACCAGGTGACCCTCTAAAGCGTGGAGATCGATGTGAGGATGCCATATGATTCCCAATCCAACTACTGCTCGTCAACTCACTATTAATAGATGATACTGGAGACAGCTTATGTTTATATGGAGATGTACTCTCAGAATATACATCAAAACTAATGGGTCGTAATCTTGGCGAGCTCGTTGATCTAGCTTTTGCTTTGGCAGACTCTGTCGAGGCCATGTATGCAGGAACAATAGGAGAACCTACAAATAGAGTTTCATCTCCTGTGGACCGCTGCTTCCTATGATGATAAGATTTTCTTGGGACATATGCAGGAGACTCGGACATGTCTGCTTGATGTTTCTTTTGAAAGTTTAGTTTTCCCCCGATTTCAGCAATGGTTCTTGAATTGGCTGACAAAGTTCTATCCAAATTGTGCGGACTCTCACTTTTAGCTAGTTGGGAATCTACCCATTGTTCCAACCAATATCTCTGTCTCCCACATACCTTGTCACGTTCTGTTTCTGCTGATCTCTGGTAATACATATCCCTATGAGGATAATTCAAAAGGTGGATGCCACCACTATAATGGGAGTTGAAAATTTTAAACTCAAAGAAACTCACCCGGTGGTTCAAGTAGTATTCTCTGACCTGGTCTCTCTTTATAGAAGCCTCTCTTTTAGTAAGAAGCAGAGGTTTTAGCTCTCTCTTGGTCAATGCACTCTCATCCCACCTCTTTTGGCTGTTGAAATCTACCTGTATTTTCATAGAAGATTGCTGTTCATCAGAAAATGATGGATAATGAAAACAGCCAACATTTAACAGTAATATAAATTATAAGCAGGACAATAAAAAAGAGAAACAGAGATATGATTTCATATTGTCTCTTATCCCGATTTTTGTGATAAATTGCTGAATCTCTAGAATGTGATTAGCATGTTGGAAAATAACGCACTCAGCTGTGTTGATGTTACTCTATTCATGCGGATAAGTTACCTGGCCACTTCCAGCCCTTGATACTTACTCGTAAGGCAGAAACAGAAGAAAACATAGGCGATTGTTAATGGAGTAGGCAGAGAAGGGGGTGTGGGGAGAACAAGATGGAAGAAGTTAAGTTGGACTGTAAATCCAAGTGAGATTTACGTAAAATTTGTTTCGTTGATGTAGTTTAATGTATATGCCTTTTCTTATATTAGTAAAATTAAAAGAAGCTAATACATAGATGTTCATATATTAACGTAACCACATTCCACAACTTAACCTTTATGTCTGTTTCGCTGAAATCCTGTGATTTGTGATCTTGACACTGCAACTCCTTAACTCTTTCACACCTCTTTGAGAAAACTTCTGATTGGATGTTTACTATGGACTGCAGACACTTGAGGGTGTTGATAGCTTGCCTTCGAACAGCCCAACCTCGAATTAGAGCTTGAAGCTTGACGACTCCTTTCAGTGCTCGTAGTGCTTTCCTTGCCTGGAACCCCCAGAGGGAGAAGAACATGTTATACTCTGAATTAAACTGTTACATAGAAATTAACAACTCCAATCTTTTCATCTATTCATTTTACTTGGCTGTTTCAGTTTGGTATGATACTTCATAAAATGCTAATAACATCGATGTTTTTTTTAACTCCTATTATTAGTTCTGATAAATGTGCCACGTTCACAGCACCTGCTGAGTTGAATTGCCATCCAAATAGAGCATCTTAAATAAACTCACTAAATAACCGCGAAATGCAGCTTGAACTTTGATTGCAGCTGAAGCTTCTGATGCGATGTTGTGCTGATGAGGAATTTTCACAACACTGGCGCTATTGTGGCTTTTTGAAGATTCTGGATAGGCTGTTTCCCCATTGCTGGGGATCTGCCGAAGCTCAGAAGTGTCTGTTGCAACGGTTACTGGAACAGAAGTAGTACTCGGTTCTGGGAGTTGCCATGGCAGCCTTTCTCTCGGAGAGGATGGCCCTAGTTCTTTCATCTTAAGCAATCGGCAGGCCCATCTCCTGCGCTTATCCTTGTTGCAGCACACATGAGATCGAAGCAGTTCAGGTAAATCCTCTACACTGTAAATATTGAATTGAAAATGGTCACTTTGTGTACCTTGTCCCTTCTTGATTGTGGCTCTGAAATGAAAAGCCTCTTTATTAGACTGAACCAGGTCTTCTTCTTTGCCATCAAGTACCACTGCTGAAAACAAGAGTGTCGAAAATAGTAAAGATTAACAAAAGACTTGCCTTACTAAGTATAGCAAATGAACGCCGGATTTGTGTGCATGGTATATGTAATATGAGCTTCCTTAATATGGACAACTAAAAAATAATACTCATAAATGCATGTGCCATTTTATGATTTCTTGATAAACTCACTTTTGTATCCCGTCAATTGTAGTTGCCCCTTTTTTAATCTTCTTTTCAATAATTTCATCTTTTTTTATGATGAGTTTCACGTGCTGGGCATGTGGGCCTTGCATTATAAAGTAGAGTTAAATTATATCATTGATACTATAAGCAGCTTTATTTTGGGGTCTATACTTATTCTCCTTGTTTGCCAACTTACTTTATTATGAACACCTTCTGCACTGTTAATTTGTGTGTGGAAAACACATTATCATTTTTTTGCCATGGTTCGAATCATGCATTTTTGGCCTTTCTGTGGGAACTCATCTACTTGGAGTTTAGAATTTGTTTGGGCATGCCAAGAATCGCATGGGGTTAGTTTTATCAGGTGGTCGGGTTTGATGTTCGTGCAAGATAAAACGAGGTTCTTGAGATTCGAGTCTTCACAGATGTTGAAGAGGAAGCCATATCAAGTGGCCTTTTTCCCCCAATAGTGGAGAGACCATCAAATGAAGGGGAAATCCAAGTGCAAAAATACATTATTGGTGGAGGTGGGGAAATCCCTAATGTGCAAAAGAAAGCATGTCTTCGAAGGAGATAGACAGCTGTTGAGGGCCCTATTTCTGCTCTATAGTATTCATATGCAATAATTTATACTACTACTATAAGTTAATTGCATGAAGTTGAGATTTTTAATAATTATTAAACTGGATCACATTTCTTTGCTTTGGAAGTGTTGCAGTAGGATAGGATGAGTTCCACATTGGATGCCAAAGTTCACTGTTATTCACGAGCTTGCCCTGTTTTCTGACTTCTTGAATTTCATGAACATTCTTTAGCATATGTGTTTATTTTAAACATCTGTTTTTTTTTTTATAAAGGTAGGAAATTAATTTTCCAACTTTTGGTATTAAAAAAAAGTATTTGCCGAATGTGACAGATTGATACTTGAGTCCCATGGGACATTAATTAGTGTGAGCATGTTCCACTCCTTTAGTTTTTCTTATATGCTGTCGGATTTCAAGTTATACCACTTGAATTTTATCAAAAAAATGCTTTGATTTCATTATATTGAAAATATTATGTCGAATAAGATCTACCATATCTATCGTTATATTTATCATGAGGGATGATATGCTACATACCTTATGTGAGCTCCTTAAGTAAGCATCATTCTCGTTTGACGCATGTATATTGCTGTTCGTTTCGATTTATATATTTAGTTTAATTCTAATACATTAAAAAATATAATTGAAACTTTTAATTTCACAAAATTCGTAAAAACAAAGCTCGATTTGCTTGTTTTCTAAATTTATGCTAAATATAGAGAAAACGAGCAAATCGAGATTCAATTTTTATGAATTTTGTGAAATTAAAAATTTCAATGATATATTTTAATGTATTAGAATTAAACTAAATATATAAAACGAATAATGCTATACGTGTATCAAACGGCAGTGGTGCTCACATAAGGAGCTCTTATGTAGCATATCATTTCTCTATTTATCATTTCTTAGCCCTGTATTAGATATTTTGGAGTCTTGAAGTTCAAAGAATTGGTTTTTATATCCCTTAAATAGAGTTGTTGTTAGATAGGAGTACTTAGATAGTCTAAAATTTGTGCTTGTTTTCGAATAGAGGGAAGAGACAATATGATCCTGTTTGATAATTGCCTGAGGTTGTTGGAAAAAATTGTGTTTGGAGTAAACAAATACTAGTAAATAATAAAATAACTATAGATGGGAATTGGATACTAAATTCTCCTAATAAAGGCATAATTATTATAGTACCAAACTATAATTATTTTTGTGTAGGTCAATTACTTCCATATTAGAATATAGCATTCATTTGCTAATGGAATCGAGTCATGTGATCAATAATTTTGAGAAAGTTGTTTCGCTTTTAACGTTTATTTCTTCTTTTCGTATATAAATTGAGTGATCAAAATAAAGACTTGTGGTATTATAATAGAAATCAGTAGCAACACTTTCCAGTTACCCCATTTTCAAAAACTTAGCCGTGTGTCTAATATGGTATCGGTAGTTCGAATATCAAATAAATTAAATTGAAAGGTATGGGTAGATTGAATATTTAAACGTATGGTTCAATAAGTTGTCGTAAAAGTTCAATAATTCTTTGTCAAACCTACTTATGTTTGTGCGTATTTAAATATCTAATTAGTGGTGCGTTAAAATGAAACATCTCTTAAAGTGACACTATGACATCAAGCTAGATTGCAATATTATAAACGCTAGACTGCAATAGCATAAATGCTACACTGCAATCAGATTGCAGTCTAGCGTATTAGATATTGAAGACGGAAAAAATTGCAGTCTAGTGTATTGGATATTGCAGTCCGCGAAAATTTACCCTTGAACATTTTTTATGATTGCCACATGACAACTGATTATTCGTCCACATGTACAAATGATTGGCTAGGAATGGTGGTATGGTGTTACTTTAAGAGGTGTTTCATTTTAACACAAACCTATATAATTATAATTATTTGTGTGGATCATGGATGAATGTATGTAGATAAATTTATGTATGCTTAAGACATTGTCCTTAAAAAATCAATAATTAAGTTTAAAATATAAGTCTCCCCTAGTTAAAAAAAACATCTCAAATGGTAGTAAAGTCCTAAATAAATGAACATTGTGAGAATGAACATATTTTCTTGGGATTATGAATTTTATGATAACGAAACAAATAAACTATATTAATATTAACATATAACCGTTGTGTGCCGGGTACAATATTACTCACTGTTTGTCATTTATAGTCCCGTTTCGACTCAACATATATTTATTTTTAAGAAATAATTTGACTTTGTGAAGTAAAATAAATAAAAAACCTAGTAGAATATTTCATTTTTATGTATTGATTTTATAACAAAATGTGAGTGTGATGATTGAGTTGAATATGTTGTCCATTTACCGTAATGAATAGAAGTTAATGAGACTTTAAATAGCTAAAGTATCGAAATGGAATAATGAGATATTTTTCCACGGACGGAGGGAATAAATGTTTGGAACCCATAACCTATATCTACCCAGTTATCTTAGTGTTTGACTTAAATGGGCTCATACAGCTTAAATTGAAAATGCCACTCTTTTGGAATCAAGCTGATTAACTTAAATTTCAGATCAATTAGGCTATTCTTATAAAGCCAATCAACTTTATTTTATCTAGCCCATTTTTTGGGCTCTGGCCCTCTTCTATTGGTCTACTAGGATCCTAGGACGAACCAATTATTTTTGGATTGAAAAAAGTTATATATCAAATCAATTATAGTTAGTTAGACGATTCTAATCTAACTAATCGACTTTTATTTTTCTAGCCAATTTTTGGGCCCTAGTTTTCTTCTCCTGGTCTACTTGGGCCAACCAATTATTTTCGGATTGTATCAACTTCTTTAGCTACTCGATCAAATCAATTATATGAGTCAATTAGATCAGGAACGGATCCAGAAATTCTATATAGGTGGGACAAAAATACATATAAAGATATTTTATGAATTAGAGAAGGGGCATATATAGAGGAAATTTCAAAAATTTTAAAAATTAATGATCAAAATAATATTCCCTCCGTCCCGGCTAAGATGACACATTACTTAGCCGGCACGAGATTTAGGAGTTATTGGTTAAAGTGTTTAATTGGAGAGAGAGAGAAGGTGAGTGTAGGTATTAAAGTAGAGAGATGAAGATAGATGGTTATTTTAATAGGAGTGAGAAAAAGTGGTTGAGTGTATTAATTGGAGAGAGAAAGTTACCAAAAAATGAAATGTGTCATCTTAGTTGAGACAAACTAAAAAGGAAAACGTGTCATCTTAAGCGGGACGGAGGGAGTATAAATATTTTTTTTAGCTGGGGCAATTGCCCCTTGTGATGCTCAAATAGATCCGTCCCTGAACTAGACTAATCGACCAGACTTTATTTTGTTTAACTCATTTTTTGGATCCCTAGTATACTTTTCTCAGTCTACTTGAATCAACCAATTTATTTTCGGATTGAATTAACATTCGTAGCTACTACTCAGTACTTTACTCGGTCTACTTGGATCAACCAATTTTTTCGGATTGATTTAACATTTTTAGCTACTCGACCGAACCAATTTATCTGTCACTTAGACTAACCGATCAAATTTTATTTTGTTTAACCGATTTTTGGAGCCCTAGTCCTTCTTTCGGTCTACTTGGACCAACCGATAACATCCTTATAGCTACTTGACAGTTCTTGAATTTAAGAAAATGACATTTTACCATCCTCCTAAACCGTTTTCCGAGGCCAAGTTCTTGTATCTAACAATCAAGTTGGCCTAAGGAAGATCATTGAAACAAACGACTAGTTGTAAATAGTTATTTCACTTTCCCCTAATCTCATTTGTGGACCCTAATCTTGGGATAGGATATGTTTAAATAGAAAGGCCTTCACAATCTTGACTAAGCTTTATTTGGTCTCCTCTACCTTCATCTTTCACCAAAGCTCTTTTGACCACTAATTTGGTATATATACAAGTTAAAGCCCATATAAAGTTGTCCATTTTATGCGTAAAGGAGTTTTGAATAAGGCCCACTAAACACTCGTCTCAACTTTGAAGCCAACATCACATTCACTCTTTTATTTCCCAATTCCAACTTATACCAACTATGTTAATAATGGCATAATACTATAAATTTATTGTGACAATGATCAAGCCATTATGGTACACAAGATTCCACTGTCACTGTTATGCTCTTGTCACTAATAAAATGGGCTATTATTGGCCTTATTATTCTTTGCATATGTGGTTATATGTCACTTTTCTCTTTCAATTATCATTAAATCGATGGCAATTTTACGAAATTATTTGGTTCTAAAATGTGACGGAACTGAATAAGTTGGACAAAAAATGAGTGGCATCGGAAATTTCGAAATTAATTGAATTAGTCAAGTCCTAAAGTAGTAGTAAATCATTAATAATATAGTAATACACTAAAGGTGAAGATATTATCACGTTTATTTTATTTTATTTATTGAATTTTAACTTTTCTTCAATAGCATGCGTTTGTTTTTGGTTTTTGTTGGTGCTTAGTTTTTTTGTTGAGATTTATTTTTTTGTTGGGGTATTATTGTTGAACTCTTACTCACCATCTTTTGATTTAAGCCTATTTTTATATAAAAAAAATCTCTATAGACAAATGTACTAAAAAGATATGCTAAATTTATAAATTTGTGTTATAGTTCCAGCATGAACTATATATGCGTACACACACATATATAATACGACAACCTTATTGAGAAATTAAGTTTCACATGATTGCTACATTGTTTTTTTTATGCAATTAGTCTTTTTGACACATCATTTCTAATCAAGAAGTGTAACCATATTTGGTTGCAAATTAACGCGTTATTTGGTCCAAATCTAACATGAAAATGCTAAATGTTTGAATTGTTATGAAATTTGTCGGTTCGATTGTGAACCCATCACTCGATTGAACTGGTTTTTTACATTATTTTTTCATTCATTTTTTCTTATTATTTTTTTAAAATTAACCTAATATTACCAACACGACTTTATGAAATCTACTCGGTCGTGAACACATTTTTTTCTGCATTATATACATTGAATTTAGGCCATTATTTAGATTGACATATTCCATCATAATAATGTAATGAAGAACATTATATTTTAGGATATTATAGATATATATACAAATGACATTTTTCCATGCAATGAAATTATGGTTTGCTTTTGATGGAATTATATTTCTTAAAAAATAGATATTCTAAATTTCGTTTAATTGAAAATGGTATTGTTTTGCATTTGTCCTTATATCGTTTTACGTCCTTTTTAATGAAGTGATGTTTCTTATAAAAATAATATATTGATGAATGAATAATGATGCTATTCTTCAAAAATAAAGATATTGTGTCAAATTGAAAATGATAATCTTTTTGTCTCATTCCAGCATAAGTTGTCAATAATAGTCCAACGGCTAGTAAATCTTTCCAATACATTGGGAAATCATTTTACATTGAAGGTACTTTGGTAGTTCCTAGACTAAGACTTTAATGTTTACTAGTACCTAGAACTAGGAGAGTTCCCATAATGTAATCCACCCTATATATGTGGGTACCATGTAAGCTTTACTATCAATCAAAAAAATTATACAAACTCTTTCTATACAAAGTCTTTTGCCACCATGTTTTATCTTCTTTATGTCGCCTCTCTCGATTACCATCTCTAAGATAAGTGAGGCGTATTCTATTTTGAGATGTCACATCCAATTGAGACTTTTTCCTTTTTGGCAATATTAAACTCACTCTTCTCTCTTACTTTATCCTCTCATCTTGCCTACTTTATTCTCATTCTTATTTTGTCTTTATTCTCTTTTTCTCACTCCTATTTTTTTTTTCTCACTCTTAAAAATCCAGAATTTCATTTTTCACCCCAATATACCATGTCAAAATTCTTTCAAAGCCTTAGCCTACTCCTCATCCGCCCAAATTGGTGAAAAAGAGGAAAAATGGATTTTTGATTGCGGAGCTACTGACACAATCTCTTTTGACCCTTCCGATTTCATCCACATTTCCAAACCCACTAAATCCTATGTCCAAACAGCCAGTGGGGACCTAGCCCGGGTAGAGGGAGCAGGGACCATTAATATTTCATCGACCCTTCGACTCTCAAACTGTCTTTTTGTCCCTACACTATCTCATAAACTATTGTCTGTTAGTCATGTGACAAAGGAGCTCAATTGCAAGTTATTAATGCAACCCCGTTTTTGTATGTTACAGGATATCAGGACGGGGATGATAGTTGGGCGTGGCACTGAACGAAGTGGACTGTACTACGTGGATGAGATAGCCCAACAAAGTTCAACACTCCTGACTCATGGGCAGACTGACAGACAGGCTTGGTTGTTACATCGTCGGTTAGGGCATCCTTCTATAGGATATCTTAAATTAATGTTCCCTAAAATCACTTCGAGTGTGCATTCCTTTGATTGTGAAACTTGTCATTTGGCTAAGAGCCATCGTCATTCTTTCAAATTAAATAATACTCGAGTGCTTACCCCGTTTTCTTTGATTCACTCGGATGTTTGGGGCCCTGCTCCAATCAATGGGGGCCAAGGTCTTAGATATTTCTTGCTCTTTATTGACGACTTTTCTCGTATGACTTGGGTATATTTTTTAAAAAGTCAGAAGTTTTTGAAAAATTTACTCAGTTCTACAGTCTGGTTCAAACACAGTACAAACAGAATATCCAGATTCTTAGATCCGATAATGGGGGTGAGTATGTTAACTCAGATATGAAAAACTTTTTTTTGGAAAAGGGGCTTGTTCACCAAACTTCATGTGCCTATACACCTGAACAGAATGGGGTAGCAGAACGAAAAAATAGGTATATCCTTGAAATTACCAGGGCCCTTCTCATAGACTCCAAAGTTCCCACATCCTTCTGGCCAGAAGCCGTTGCTACCTCTGTCTATCTTATGAACCGACTACCGACAGGTATCCTTAACTTCAAAACCCCTATAGACACTTTTATCAACCATGAAACCATACAAAAACCGACCACCCTTACCCTCGATCCAAAAATCTTCGGCTGTACGGTTTTTGTTCACATTCCAAAACAGGACCGGACCAAATTTTCCCCATGTGCTGTCAAATGTGTGTTTCTCGGATACGGAATCAATCAGAAGGGATACAGATGCTACGACCCCCTAACCAAACGGCTGTACACTACAATGAACTGTGACTTTGTGGAGAATGAATACTACTACAACCAATATAGCGGTCAGGGGGAGAGTCAACAGGATAATGACCCGCTAAAATGGTTGTACATCCCACAAGAGATCAATCATCCGTCAGGGGAAAACCAAACAGGAGAATCCAATCCAGCAAGCGAACCTGAACCACATGAATCTATCAACAGGCTATCTCACTCCACTGAGCAGGCCGCTGAGTTCACAGCTACTGACCAACCGTCATCCCCGACTTCGAATCTTGAGGTAAATGAATCTGAATCTCATACCCTTTCTTTAGATATCACTGACGATATCAGGAACGAGGAGAACGGAGACAGTGAGACCCCAAAGCCGTATGAGCTACCGCTCAGAAGCACAAGGGGAATACCTCCCAAGAGATACTCTCCAGAATGGAAAGGAAAAAGAACAAGGTACTCAGTGGCGAACATAGCCCAAGGACACCTCACAGAGATGGCTCGAGCATTTGAGGCTGCCCTATATGAAGAAGAAGAAATTCCTCAATCTTTTGAGGAAGCAGTTACATATAAACACTGGAGAGAAGCAATGAAGAAAGAGATAGATGCATTGATGAAGAATGAAACTTGGGAAAAGTGCACCTTACCAGACGGAAAGAAACCAGTTGGGTGTAGGTGGGTCTTCACCATCAAAAGACGTGCAGATGGATCAATCGAGAGGTACAAGGCGCGATTGGTGGCCAAAGGATACACCCAAGTGTATGGAATTGATTATGATGAAACTTTTTCTCCAGTTGCCAAGCTCAGCACTATCCGAGCTTTTCTATCTGTTGCAGCATGCAAGGATTGGCCGTTATACCAGTTTGACGTTACAAATGCCTTCCTTCACGGGGAATTAGAGAAAAACAAAGAAGTCTACATGGCAGTACCACCAGGGTTTGATGCAGAATTTGGTCCGGGACAAGTATGCAAATTGAAGAAAACACTTTATGGACTGAAGCAATCCCCGAGGATATGGTTTGGAAGATTTTGTCAAGCAATGATCAAGCACGGGTTCAAACAAAGTCTCTCCGATCACACGCTCTTTACCAAACGCAGAGGAGATAAGGTAACATGTCTCATCATTTATGTTGACGATATGATTATCACAGGGGATGACCTCGAAGAAATCAACAGTCTCAAAGTAAACTTGTTCAAGGAATTTGACATGAAAGATCTTGGCTCCTTGAAATACTTCTTGGGAATAGAAGTACTTAGATCAAGGCGTGGAATATTTCTGAGACAGAAGAAGTATGTGCTGGATCTATTGGCAGAGACTGGACTCCTGGACTGCAAGCCCGCTGAAACTCCAATGATACCAAATCATGGGTTAAAAATTGTCGAGGGAGCGAAATCTACAGATCGAGGAGAATATCAGAGATTAGTGGGAAGATTGATCTATCTTTCACATACCAGGCCAGACATCGCATACTCAGTGGGAGTTGTGAGCCAGTTCATGCACCAACCCCAAGAAGAACACATGGATGCAGCCCTGAGGATAGTAAGGCACCTTAAAGGAACAGTTGGCTATGGAATCTTCTTGAAAAGGGGAGAAAATCTGGAAATTGATGGCTATACGGATGCAGACTGGGCTAGCAACCCAGTTGATAGAAAATCTACAGGAGGATACTTCACTTTTATCGGAGGAAACCTGGTTACTTGGAGAAGCAAGAAACAGAATGTTGTGGCCCTATCAAGTGCGGAAGCTGAATTCCGGGGCATCAGAAGTGGACTTACGGAAATCATGTGGCTTAGAAGATTGCTCACCGAGATCGGTTTTTCTCCAAGCCGCAGAAGCAAGTTGTTTTGTGACAACAAAGCAGCAATCAGCATATCCGAGAACCCAATTCAGCATGACAGAACTAAACATGTTGAGGTCGATCGCCATTTCATTAAAGAGAAACTTGAAGAGGGAATTATCGAGTTCCCGTTTGTCCGATCTGAGGAACAGTTGGCGGACATCCTAACCAAAGCAGTGAGTCCAAAGAACTTCAAAGAAATATTGGCCAAGTTGAACATCGGAAACACCGTTGCTCAACTTGAGGGGGAGTGTCAATAATAGCCCAACGGCTAGTAAACCTTTCCAATACATTGGGAAATCATTTTACATTGAAGGTACTTTGGTAGTTCCTAGACTAAGACTTTAATGTTTACTAGTACCTAGAACTAGGAGAGTTCCCATAATGTAATCCACCCTATATATGTGGGTACCATGTAAGCTTTACTATCAATCAAAAAAATTATACAAACTCTTTCTATACAAAGTCTTTTGCCACCATGTTTTATCTTCTTTATATCGCCTCTCTCGATTACCATCTCTAAGATAAGTGAGGCGTATTCTATTTTGAGATGTCACATCCAATTGAGACTTTTTCCTTTTTGGCAATATTAAACTCACTCTTCTCTCTTACTTTATCCTCTCATCTTGCCTACTTTATTCTCATTCTTATTTTGTCTTTATTCTCTTTTTCTCACTCCTATTTTTTTTTTCTCACTCTTACTTTATTATTTACAATTACTAATTCGTTAAACACCACTAACTAAATTCTTATGCTAAAAATGGAAATATCCACTTGAGTTGGGACGAAGGAAATATTGAATTTTTGGTTATAGTGAAATGATGTGTCAAAAGAAAATGACTAAAGAAAGAAAGATGATGTTAGTCTTCTAAAAAATGATATTCAGTCGAGAAAAAATGATAGTGTTTTTGTTTTTAATAGAATGATGTTTCTTATATAAAAATAGTCCGAGAAAAGAAAACAATGACGATCTTCATTAATAATTTATTTCATTGAATTGAAACTTAGATTGAGTTTCTTCATCAATAAAACGCGTTTCTTAACAAATGCTATTTTTGTGAATGGATAAAGACATTAATGGTCTTCAACAATAATTATATGATGTCAAATTGAACATGATATGGTATTTTGCTTTTGATAAACATCATTTTATATTGTTTTACAACATAAAATTTATTCACTCATATCATTCGAATCATCGTAAAATTATTTTAATTTGATATTATATATTATGTGAAAAAATCATTTAAATTGAGAAATTTATGCAAAATTTAAAGTTTTATAATAAATCTTTATGAGATAGAAAGTGATTATGTGTAATTAATCTGGTATTACGTAATACACTAGTAGAACCGTATAGGAAAGTGATGAATACAAAAATTGATCTCAATATCAAATTCAGACCAATTTGACAATCTAATAGTCAATAATTAAAAAAAAACACGGAGGGTAATTATAAAGCAGTTATAGGTCATATTATAAAATGCGGGTTTGAGATCATGTTAAGATCATTTTATGTCATCCTTATTATAATGACCTAAAAATAAGCTTCCAATGACCTCCTTATGCTTGGTTCTATATTTTTGTATTAAGAATGAGTTTACATAGATCAAAACCCGAACCATATATGTGTATGTATATATATATATATATATAGGTGTGTGATCAAATACTAACTAAGTTACAGTAATAACTAATAACTAATATCAACTTTGTATGCAAAAAATATCAATACAGAGGCATAAATTTATCAATTTTCTTGTACTGATAAACTTATGTCTCTGTGTTGATATTTAAATTTTACATGTTGTATTGATATAATTATGTCTTTGTGTTGATATTTTTAATACACAAAATTGAAAGTTATTAGTTATTACTGTAAATTAGTTAGCACACTAACGCTGATGGTTCTGGCAGCGGAAGCGGTCGCATAAATAACAATCACATAATAATCAGATATTTAGCAGATTATTTAGACAAAACCTATTCGCGTAATTATCACATGTATCATGCTCATAACTTGAATTAATCATGCTTTAAGAATAATGATACCTAAAACATGCTTTTCTACAGTAGATAAATACCTAATTAATTCTCCAAAGAATTGAAGATGGCTAGCTTCTTCTCCACGTGATGCTTTGAGTACTAGACCACAAATCTTCTCTTTGGTTCCCGAACTGTATCCCAATATCAGTGTGGACTGATCTTACTAGAATACTAGGACTTAAATAAAGAAGACAGAAGAAATCCTTTTTGGAATAGGAGAGGAATTCGAAATTCTCTTCAGCTTAGGGCTGAAAATTTCGAAAATTACAATGATTAAAATTGTGTTATTTCTGTCTCCTTTATTCTCCTATTTATATTAAGTTCTTTTTGGGCCCAAACAGGGATCTATGGAAGGTTTTGGATATGGGCTCATCCAATTTACTTTTTACTAATTAAATTGAACCCACAATTTAATATAAGTTATAATTGGAATATTACGAGCAGCCACTACAAAAGTAATATTGAACTCTCCCCATCCAAATCCGAAATTACAAGTAATCCGGGTTTCCGTTTAACTTTCATTTCCCGTGCTTAAGATTAAAATGTCCATTAATTAATTAATGTCTGCTACTGACGTAATTAATTAACTTCTTATTAATTCCAAGAGTGGACTTAGCATGAAACACTTATTTATTATTCATAGAGTAATCAAACTCCAACTAGCTAGGTTCCGAATAATAAAACCTTGTTTCGCGCTCCTCTTGAGGACATTATTAAACGAGACTCTCCTCGTGCACGATTCAATATAATAGCAATCCTAGCACCGCTAGATATTGATCACCACTACCCAATATATCAGGATAATTGGGTTACGAAAAACCGCACCATTTGATAAGTCAAAGTAGTGCATAATCAATACCGTATGCTCAATGCTAACCTACATTGATTAAGAAACAAATATTATCAAGACCTCGCCTTTCAGTAGATAGCCCAAGGCAAGTCTTGCTGTTAGATCCGTTCAGTGCTATACCACACCAATGTCATCTTATTTCAGTAAGGCTTAAAAATATGCGGACTGACATTGCAACCTTTCTCGATGGATAGTCAAATTCCATCTAGGTTGTGAAATTCATTTTTTTCTTTGTTTAGAACTGACCGTGTTACCTTAAAGTGGACGACGCCCACAACCGGTCTACTAAAATAAAGACTTAGACTTTGTTAGGTTAACTTATACATTTAAACATGCATTAACATCCATTAAATGTAAAACATAACAACATTATAACAAAAATAATCTGTTTTATTCCTTGGAAAATAAAATAAGAGTTTTACAGTATTCAATCACTCGAAACGTGATTTCTAGTATACAAACTCTAACAAACGCAACCCCATATATATATATATATAGAGAGAGAGAGAGTTGTGAT
This sequence comes from Salvia hispanica, assembly GCF_029641045.1. Classification (NCBI taxonomy): domain Eukaryota; kingdom Viridiplantae; phylum Streptophyta; class Magnoliopsida; order Lamiales; family Lamiaceae; genus Salvia; species Salvia hispanica. The sequence continues at coordinate 50,200,395 of NC_142692.1, read as the reverse complement.
CAATGTCGAACCAATTTTAAAGACCGAACAAGAGACCAAATCTGGGCCACTAGATCTAGTTTTTTTTATGAGGATGTGCTGCTGTGAAAATTTTTTCTGCTTCATTACTAGCTCATTTTACTTCATTGTATAGGTTTATTACTTCATTCTGTACGTAATACATTGAAACTACAACATGTTTTTACTTGCTTCCAGTAGGTTTTGAAATGATTCAACATATGTTTCATTCAAATTCATTGACGTGGGTTTTTGCTTGATTAACATTTAAATATGCAATTTATTCAAGTAAGTTTATTACTTCATTCAGAAACGTTATTACTTCATTGGATAAGATTTTTACTTCATTCCAATAGGACTTCAAATGCTTCTACACATACTTCATTCCAATAATTTATTATATTATTCCATGTGTTTATTAAACCATATTAGCGTCATGGCGGTGGTGATAGATATCGTAGAGAGAAAGAACGGCACGCGACGGAGAAACCACATTTACGTACTGGAATGAAGTAAAAACCTACTGGAATGAAGTAAAAACCTACTATAATGAAGTAAAAACCTACTAGAATGAAGTAATATATTCTGGACGAAGTTAAATCTTCGTAACATGTTAGTATGAAATTAAAATAGGCTCGTGATGAAGGCGAAAATAATTTATAAATTTCTGTATCTTATCCATAAAAAACTAGATTTAAAAGCCCTAATTTAGTAGGGTTCGGTGGTTTGGTCTTTAAGAATGGATTTGTGGATAATGGGACTCTAGATATATATATATATATATATATATATATATATATATATATATATATATAGGGGTGCGTTAGGCTCCTTTGCACCCTAAGTGTCCTATTTCCTTCTTAATCTCAGCCCTTGGATCCTTGAATTGGATGGTTGTGATCAATGCATTATTAGTCTATAATGTTGCATTATTAGCCGTTGTGCATTATTAGAATGAAAATGTGCATTATTAGTCTATAATGTTGCATTATTAGCCGCTGTGCATTATTAGAATGAAAATGTGCATTATTAAATGACACATGGCATTAATCTAACCGTCAGATGACAAAATCGTGGGGTTAGGATTAAGAAGGAAAAAGGACAAAAGATATGAAAAGGATTTGAATACATCCCTATATATATATATATATATATATAGGGATGTATTCATATCCTTTTCTAATATTATGTTCTATTGTCCTTTTTAATCTTGGCCTTCCATTTTAGAGATCTAATGGCCCAAAATAGAGGCTGATTTATTTATTTTTAATCATTGAATTTGACGAAAAGGGCTGATTAGGAATACACAATATAGTTAGTTATGGTAAGTCCTTGATTTTCTCTTCTCATGATTGTATCGGTTTTTTTACAGAAATAAACGATTCTACCCAAATTTTCTGTGCAATCTTTTCTCCCTTCTTCTCCGTTGAAGATATTTCATCGTCCAGAAAAAACGCTGTTGAAACATTAGTACGTAAATTGCATTTGCGCGTTTACGTCATTGCATTAAATATTAAATTCTATGCATCATTCGCTTTATTTATTCCATTACTGGAGTCATTTGTTAATGTGCATTACCATGTTTATATTATTGCATCAAATATTATATTCTATGCATCATTCCCTTTATTTATTCCATTACTGGAGTCATTTGTTAATGTGCATTACCGCGTTTATATAATTGCATTAAATATTATATTATATGCATCAATTCCTTTATTCATTCCATTATTGCATAAATTTGTCAATGTTCATTACCGCGTTTATATCATTGCATTAAATATTATATCCTATGCATCTTTCGCTTTATATATTCCATTACTGGATAAATTTGTTAATGTGCATTACCACGTTTATATCAGTGCATTAAATATTATATTTTATGCATCTTTCACTTTGCCGGGAAGTCAGCTTCTGTCTACATGAAATGAACTCGGTGGGGTTCTGTCGACAATACAGGTGGTCGGCTTTCTTCACCCTCGGTTTCTTTTTATCCACGTCTTCATTGCGTAAACTTGTTCCAGCTTCTTCCGCGGCTAACCTTTGTCGAAGTTTCTGAGCTAATGCTAAGGGAATAACATCGTCAACTGCTTGCTCGAACTCAATCCGATGGTGCTTAGACCCTGTCCAGAAAAGGAAAAACAATGGTTAACAACAAATAATCTATGCGTTACAGTAAGTAATGCATAGATCTGAAGATGTAATGTACAAATCTAGTTATACTACTCAATTATTTGCTACAGAAAATGACACCTTTTCCGACCAAAAAAATGAACAATAACCTACAGAACAGAACAATCACCTACCAAAAATGTTGGAATGATGCATAACCTAAGCTAAAGACAAGTGATGCACGACCTCTATTCAACAATGCACAGATCTGAAGATTTAATGTACAAACCTAGTTATACTACTCAATTACTAGCTACAGAAAATGAACACCTTTTCCAACCAATAAAATGAACAATAACCTACAGAACAGAACAATCACCTACAAAAAATGTTGGAATGATGCATAACCTTGATTGGGTTCTGGCTGGCTTTTGTAGGCGCGAGCTCTTTTATTCATTCTATATCTGCGCGACGAGAGTGCCAAAATCGGTTAGTTTTCAACCATATATCAGTGTGGTATCGCCCAAAAAAAATGACCAACAGTGTACATATTGGCCAGAAATCAAGCATTCAGTACATAGAAATGCTCACAATATCGACTTCTCCAACAAAAAAACAACAACTTTTGTGCATTACACCAACTGTAAATTAAATCGATGAAACCCAGATCCAACTGGGTTTTCACGAATTTTTATAGCAAGTATGAGCAAAACCTTAACTCTAATAACCACAAATTCATCTTTTCCAACAAAATCGCGCCAAACACTTTTGTGAATTATTACGATTATAAACTATAAATCGCTGTTTAAGAGTGTTTCTGACTTCAATCGATGTTTAGGAGTGTTTTTGCCTACCAAACAAAAAAAACAGAACCAAACCTTTTTTTTGGAAGGCGACGCTTCGCTTTTCAACAGAGAGCGCGTAGTGATTTGACGGCGGGAATCGTCCACCGACGTAGATTCCACGGCGGGAATGGTCCACCAACGGAGATTTCGCGGCAGGCAGCGTTGGTAGAACTTGATTTCAACTTGATTTCGCGGCGGCGGCTAGGGTTTTGTGGAATTGGGGGAGAATTTTTGAGAAGAGAGAGTTGATGGGATGGAGTGAGAGAAAGGGGAGTTGAGAGGTCGATGAAAATGCCGCGTAAATTTCGGACCTGCCGTTTCGAAACTGATTGTGTAGTGTGTTATTTTACTGCTTTACCCTTTTAATGCACGAAAATGCACAAATAATGCAATACGGGATCAGATTGGCCCTTTTAATCTAGTCCATCCATTCCATCAATCTAATGGTTGATATTAAGAAGAGGAAAGACTCTAAGAGTGTAATAGGACCCTAATGCAACCCTATATATATATATATATACGTATGTATATAGGATTATGATCAATTGAGATTTTTTATGCTAATTGAGAAATGAGATGCAATATCAACCACTCATTTTTATTAAATGAGTGGTCCAGATTTTTTCACATGGAAAATATCTTTAAATTAATTAATTATGAAAGTGCAGAATGGTAATATCATGGTAAATTTTATTCAATAAATATTTTTTTTTAATTTTTAATTTTAATTTTTTATTATTTTTTTTAATTTTTTATTAATTTTTTATTAATTTTTAAAATTTTATTTTTTTTAGTTTTTTTTATTTTTTTTTTCAACTACATATACAATTCATGTCAACTACACACATATAATGTTAACTATGTGTACAATCCATGTCAACCACACAAACAATTCATGTCAACTACACACATATAATGTCAACTATGTGTACAATCCATGTCAATTACATATACTCCCTCCGTCCACGAATAGGAGTCCCGGTTGACCATTTTCATCTGTCCGCCATTAGGAGTCCCGGTTAGACATTTTATCTTGGGAGTATAAAAAATGACCCCATTGTTCCCTTAATTTAGAAGCTGCAATTAATTTTAATCCACTTTTATTGCAATATCTCACTCTCTCTCTTAATGTTAGATTTCATTATTCCAAAGAATAAAGCAAATAATAATATAAAATGGGTCTCACATTCCACTATCACACACTTTAATTATTACACTCAAACGTTTCTTAAAACCCGCACCCAACTCAACCGGGACTCCTATTCGCGGACGGAGGGAGTACAATTCATGTTAACTACACAATATAATATCAACTACATGTACAATTCATGTCAAATACTCCCTCCGTCCCGGAGTATTAGACTCACTTCTTTTGGGCACATGATTTAAGGAATTGATATTTAAATAGTTAAAGTGGAGAGAGTAAAGTATGAGAGATGGAAAAAGTAGGGGAGAGAAGAGAGAAAAAAGTAGGTGGAGAATAAAATAAGATAGATGCTTTTTGCTAAAAAAGGAAATGAGTCTAATATGTTGGGACATCCCAAAAGGGAAAGTTGGTCTAATACCTTGGGACGGAGGGAGTAGTATTTATTGAATAAAGTTGTTGACATTTGATGTGTAATAGACATGAATTGTAGTTGAAAAAAAAATTTAAAAAATAAAAAATAAAAAAAAGCGAAAAAAAAAAATTAAAAAAATAAAAAAAATTAAAAAAATTAAAAAAAAATTAAAAAAAATTAAAAAAAATTAAAAATAAATAAATAAAATAAAAAATAAATTAATAAAATTACAATTATGCCCCTCTATTGACATAAACTACGTGCTGTTGACATTTCACAAATATTATGGATGAGTGGCTGAGATTGCATCTCAATTCTCAATTAGGTTGATAAATTTCAATCTAACAAGACCATATATATATATATATATATATAATACTACAAACTCGGGGCAAAGTTCATGATATTAATTTTAAAGTTTGTAGAGAAAACCCTACTTTTTAAAAGTTTCATAATATTAGACGCCAATATCACTAATTTAGATTATTTAAATAGAATATTCCATAATAACCATTGGTATTTGTTTATTTAGGTCATGACAGATTAGTTCCTTTGTTTTTTTTAACCGAGTTATATCTCTTTACCGTTTCAGAAGTGGTTTCACTATTTTCTGAAAACATAAAAAGATTTTCACGAAAAATAATTAGTAGTTCTATACTATAGGTTGACACCTCAATTGTAAGCTAACCTTAGGAGTTAATCAGAAAAGTCAAAAGATATATATTGATGACTTAGGGTCATTTACATTTCTTGGTTTCCACTTTAATTATTAAGTTACACTGCAATAAATCCACGACAAATCTTTTCATTACAACGATAGAAATAGATATAAATAAATGTTAAAAAAATACACCACAAATAGTATCAAGACACGAGCAAAGAAATTGAAAAGTTCTCAACCGACAAAAAAAGATGGAATGGAAACTAACATTAAAAAGAAAAGATAGAAAATCTTGAGCATAAAATCTCAATTAAAGTCCCAGGACCGCAAATGGGCCCATTAAAAAATACGGCACTTTTCAAATATTTTATTTATTTTCCCAAAAAAGGACAAGTTTAGCTTAATTGGATAAATAGTATTGTGTGGATTAACCAAAATTATCTGATGCGTAGGAAACGTAGTATATATTAAAGAGAAAGGAATATTCATGGTTGAAGATAGATGTGTTAGGACTTAGGGGTACAGAACAGCTTTATTTATAAGCTTTAATTTGATAGCAAAAAAGGCTAATAATTGCATGTGTTCATGTGGTTTAGCATATATTCTTGTGATCTCGTCTTTATCACTTTGTCTAGAATAATTTTATAAGTAAATTGGATAGAAATGATTTTGTTGAAACATTGCGAAGGATGATGAATTAGTGGCGGATCTAGAAAATAATTTTGGAACAGGCGGAATTTAGGCGGAATTTAACGGAGTAAATGAATGATGATGAGCTAGCAATGAGAATGAAATTTTCTTTTTTACATTAATGAGGAGTAAAATTATAGTAATTTCACAATTCAAGCTTAAAAAAAGCTCAAAATGATACTCCATTTAACTGTGTTTTTCTTTCCAATCTGTAAATCGGGTTTGCGACCATAACATTTTCTACCGACTCTAAAGAAATATTAGGCCATCCTTGTAATTTAGAACGATTATGTCTATTAATTATATAATATGTTTTATAAAAGTTGTTGTTTATGATTTTTGCTAGGCTCAAATTGAGGTATATGTTACTCCTAATTAAGACCATCTCCAATGATACAAAATAATACTAGAAATGATGTAGGGTTTAGTTCTTTTTCTTTTAAAATCTTTCAAAGATTTATTTTGGTACGTATGAAGTAAAATCTAAAAAATAAAGCAAACAAAAACAATTCTGTTAAAAGAGACAAATATAAGCTTCATTGAGAATTAAACACAAGAACTCATGCTTGAGGGACTAACAACTTTTTTTAGGCTACTTCTTTCTTTATGATAAGTACTTATTGAATTAACAACATATTTGTACACATAAAGTAGTATTTTTTTACTCTAATGTATGATTAAGCTCTCTGAACGGCTCCCCCGGATAAAACAGTATTAATTTAATTTCAATTTTATTTTAACTAATTCTATAATTTTAACACAGTTTTTTTAATGTTATGCAGCCCATCTTTATATCTTGTTTGTTTTGATAATATATTTATCCAATCTTGTATATTATATGCGTATCTTGTTCACTTCGATGCGAAATCGATGGATAACATACGAATTTTGTCTAAATTGTCCTTATTAATTTGTTCTTTGGACTAATAATGTCTTAAACTAAAGAGAAGAATTAGACACCACTACATCAAAAAGAAATTTATATTAGAATGTGATTAATTTTTATGGATGGAGCAAAATGAAAAAAAATAAAACTGTTTCTTGCGAAAGAAATGGAGAAGAAAAAAGAAAAAAAGAAGACACGGGGAAGAAGAAAAAGAGAAGGAAGAAAGGGAAAGAAGAAAGAAAGAGAGAAAAATTAAATATTCTAATGAAGAGAGAGTAATTAGACTGAATTGACCTTCATGGTCTTGAGGGTATTTTTGTTCAAAATTTTTTTGAAACAGTAAAAAAGTAGTACTACCTCATATCATATTAAATCGAAGTTTATAAATCTCAAATGTTATTTTTAAACATTACAGACTAAAAATGATATCTTGGCAAAGTTCGCAAACCAAAAAATATGTTCCCTCTATTATCTACTCCCTCTGTCCGTGATTAGGAGACCCATTTTCTATTTCAGTTCGTCCACGAATACGAGTCTCATTTTATTTTGACCATTAATAATAATAAGCCAATATTCCACTAACTTATTCCACTCATATTTTATTTAAAACAAATATATATAGACCCTACAAGCGTAATCTATATACCTAATTTGCTCTTTTCTATTTATTTTTCTTGACGTTTTTTAAAATTCGTCCAAAAAAGGTGAATATGAGCATCAAAAAATTTCATACTACATCATTGTAAGTTATAACATGTTAGTACCTTATCATACCTCAAAGCGAACACGTGGATATAATAAATATCGATGGTTAGAAGATGTAAAAAATTACTATGCTCATACAATAATAAACATAATATATACGCATGCTTAATTAATTGTACATGTTTAGTATCTGTCAAGATCTGATAGTATCAAATCCAACTCTGCATACACAAAATCTATGACAACCGAATTTGGTCCCAGTTACGTGTTGTCAATAAAACTAACCACTTTTTCTACACATTTCCAACTAATTAAGACATCAATGAACAGTGATCAAACCAGCTTTAGTCATTGGAGATCAATTAGAATTTTCAAAATAAAATTAATCAAATAAACTTTTTTTTTTTAATATAATCTTCCCCCAATGACTCTGTACATTGGAGAAGTATATATGGGTTTATTTAACCGGAAAATATGAAGCATCACACTAGGAAAAGTTTCTTACAAAATAATTCATTTACCTAAAAATAATAAAAATAAATAATAAAAATTAAGCTTCAAAATGTAACTAATTAATTATATATAAAAATTAAAGAGTTCCTTAAGAAAAATGTGAGTAATGGCAAAATGACTTTCAAGTACATCAAGACATATGCATTGTGGTCACTAGAAGGTCACCTTCAAAGGATTAAAATCAATTGACTAAATAGATATGGAAATGGAACAAAATAGATTGCACAAAACACAATTGTTATGATCAGAGTAAGTAGAGGATATATTGATAAATAGACTAAGTGATATGTCAAAATAATGTAGATTCGGTTGGTAAAGTAGATCACAAAAAAAATATGCAACTCAAAGTTGGAAACTTGAGACTATTAATTTGGTGAGTGCTTTAGTGGTCCATTGTTTGAATATATATGGTGTTATCAATTACTTGTGTTGATTATTAAGGTCTAAGTGAATCCACAATTTAACTTTTATTATTGTATATTATAAGATCCATAGTCTATAGTAGTATATAGTTCATGATTACTTGAGGATCAATAGTTAAGATTTCGAATTAGGGTTTAATACATTAATACTAATACAACTGTATGCAATACGACTAGACTTGCATATTACTAATACTATCATTATCTTTTATAGAATTTAAAAACCGTGTCATGATTCGAATTCAAGACCTTTGGCATCGGACATTACTATACATTATCAATATGCCAACTCACTTATTCGTGAAAGGGAAGATCCATAAATGAGCATATATTTGCCTTTTTCTTTTTACTATTAAAACGGAAAGGGTTTTTGTTTTCAATCTAGACTATATGTAGACATAAACCTAATTTGGTTTTTTAAGATTTGACGCAACAAATTCACGTGCTTTTTCTGTAAAAAGATGAGGTAAAACCGTCCAACTTCTATATGACAAGTCATTCACCATGTAAAGCAAAAATCCAATTTGATGTGAAAAAACAATTATTTTTTACCTTTATAATCTTCATTCTCAATCAGGACTAGACAAATCATATGCTATTAATGGATTGTATATTTTTGTAGAGCAATTTATGAATAAATGCACGCATCTTCTGGGAATCACATTCATGCACGCCATTTAAAACTAGAGTTTGAGATGACCACTATCGACATATTATTTCTACATATATATCCCTTAAATTGTAAAACAAAATGGGATTCAAATTCACTATATACTAAATATATAATTAAACAACAAAATGCAACATACTTAGGGGTGTTCGGTTTGCAAGATTGTATCCGGGATAAAATTTATAGTGTGTTTAGTTCATTAGATTCAACCTCACAATTCAATCCTAGATGGATAATCATGAAATAATTAGTCATAGCTAACCCCCTTATGACTAAAATAATCTCACAACTCAATCCTAAATTGTAGTTACTTGTTATTATTTTATTTTGCAAACTGAACACCACCCTAATTGATAACGCTTACTCTCTCACCCGCCGACCAATTGGTCAGGAATTTGAATTAATTCAAATATGTGAATGTGTAGAGTGTATAATTATAATAAAAATATATATATAATCACAATTGTTCAAAATTATGATTAGGCTAAATTAATCAATTACAATCATCAGCCACCTTATGTTTTACTACAAAGCAGTGCCACTAAATTGTTTGTTAAAGTTGCAATTTCCACACAAATAAGATATCCTTTTGGTTATCCAAAGAACTAGTAGCATGCTTCCTTTCTTAGTTAGGCGCTCATTTCTGCAAATTTGATATAAAGTTGTGGATCTCTTTGTTTTACATGATATCATGGTCGATTTGGTTTATTCGGAATAAAATGATATTTTAAGGTTTTGAACCAAATTGGAACTTCGAGAAGAAAATGTTAATCTTGCGCCTTTACTCGTGGATTAGGAGTTGGTGCCCAAGGTTTGCACTCTCACTCACTTCATCAACAGAAGATTTGTGAAATATCAAAGGTTGGAATGATAGGTTTGTTGCTTGGTGAAGCTCAGGGTTTGACTTTTCTATCTCTTCTCCTCTCTTTAGCTGCGTCTTTGGAGTGTTACTGCTTGGTTGTTTTGGTTCTCGTTTGTGGTTTGTAGGCCTTCTTGTGTTAGATGTTATTCTGTTGTTTTTGCTTACTTTTTGATTCTCCTGTATACGTTGGATCTTTGCTCACCTTTTATGGTTTTGACACTTTCTTGATGCATAAAAAAACTACCCACTCTGTCCCATTAGAAATGCAACGTTTTCCTTTTTGGGTTGTCCCACTAAAAATGAAACGTTTCCTAAAATTGAAACATCACTCTCTCTACTTTTCCCTCTCTCATACTTTGCTCTCTCTTCATTAACTCACAAAACAACACTGCATAAAATCCCGTGCCGAAAACCAAATGTTTCATATTTATTGTGACGGAGGGAGTATATTTTAAGGGATGCAGATACATAATGTAAAAGTGAAGAGCAGACAAAAAAAAATATGAAATTAGGCCGGTGGAGCTTGAGTTTGAATCTATAGCTGGCTTTTGTTTTATTAATTTTTAAAATATATACTCCATATAGGTAGGATCGACATCCTCTTTATTAATTACTATTTGAAAAGGTTTTTGTTTCATTAATTAATTTAGTTCCAACTATATGGCAAGTAGCTAGGGCATTGGAGTAATAAGCCGCCAATACAATTATATTCTCCTCTACAACCTCGATCTGAGATTTAATTATTATATGTCCCACAATTATTTTTATTGAATAATGCAGTGTTTCATGCCGTGATTGAAATAACCCATCTTACAAATGTGTAATCAATTTTTGAAATTTCCAAATATGACATGATACATAAGTTGATACTAATATCAATAGTGGACCCAACGACTTTGTGAACAAAAATTAAAGAAATTAACGGGACTTAAATCTTTGAAATTAATTAATTCAACTGATGATCAGTAGTTAATTCTTTAATTATCTCTGTATGTTCTTAATCTTAACATCCCACGTGAATATAAAATAATAAGAATATTGACCTAGCTAGTCTTGTGCTTATATAAAATTAATATTGTATCTTTGTTTGCTCGGCAAGTGCTCGCTAAATATGAAATATACAAGCATTAAAGTCCAATGAGATTATAAATTAAATATATCCTCATTCAAATATAAGATACTCCTAAACTATGGAGTAGTTTTAAAGTGTTAGGCCACATAGACTTTATCTAGATGAGTCAATAATTTTGGTACAACGAATCTTGTCAAATATTCCTAGTGTAAATTTTGACATGATAAGAGCATATAAAAAGAAGTAGAAGAAAAAGCCATATTGTGTGGAATATATTCATAGAGGGTTCTTTAACTTTCCAACCAATGTGCACATATTATTAATTGGTTTTCATTAAATCTACTGGCAAGAATCCACATTAGATTGTGAGCACATGGTTTCATGAAATATATATTTCATATTCACATGTTTCCAGAATTTGCTCAATTAGATTCTTGCTTCTTTTGGAAAGTAGGGTTATCAAAAGTTGCACTGTGCATATGTAAAATAGGACCCATGAATATAAGTTTCATATTTCTGTCCCATTAAATTTATTAAGATTCTGATGAGACTTGGGAAGTACTCCTATATACTTTTTCACCTTTTATTATTCTTTTTATATTACTCTATCTAGACTATAGACAACTTAGCCTGGTTAGAAAATCTTAAGATTATATATTTCATTACAAATACTACATTGCAAAGTGAGATCAAGTAAGCTGAATGATGTGCCACAAAAAGGGAATATACCATTAGAGTATCCACAGTGGGAGGGCCGTGGCTTTTGGCCCGGAGTTGGGCAGGGCGCGGCCCCCCACTACTGAGCCGCGGGTGGACGGGACCGGGGGGGGGGGGGGGGGGGGGGGGGGGGGTGGACGAGCGAGGGCGGAGCTCTCTGCCAGGCCGAGGCTCTTGGGCACGCGGCTCGGCTTGCCACTGCAAGGGCCGAGAGCCGCGGCCCTTGGCCACCGATTTTCAATTATTTTTTTTTTTAATTTTTCAAAAAATTTTATATATTCATCATTTCTCCTCCATTTTTTTTACCCCAAACCAAACTCCACTCTTTCCAATTGATTTCAATTTAGTTAAAAATAATTTTAATTGGTGGCCCGGAGGGCCACCATTGTGGTGGCCAAGTTTTTATGGGCAGGGCCAAGTTTGTTGGGCATGCCCAAGAAATGGTGGCTTGGGCATGCCTAAGAGGGCTACAATTGTGGATACCCTTAAATGTCACATTTAATTTTTTGCCATTGGTCTACTTAGAAATTGTAGGGAGTTCATAGTTTTTTATTGCCGGGTGTTTTTATCCTTGAAATATTATTGTCAGATGCTCATTACATTTAATTATTTTAGCATTTTTATTACATAAAAAAGCGAAATGTCACATTTATTACAATTTGGTACGCGACATCTCATATTTTTCCAAAGATTATGGTATTCTCCTTGTCGTGTTTATATTGTTGTTTGCTCGGGTTGTGATAGTCTTACTTGGTGTCGTTTTTGTCATATGTGTGTTCATATGCATGGTTTTATTTGTTGTTGTCTGGGTGAGGGTAAGATAAATTTCTAGGATGACATATGGCTTAGGGCCCTACCCATCTGTGATTTATGTCATCCTTAGCGTATGATCATGTCCGGACACATCTATCTAAGTATCTGCAGCTTGGGATGATTCATATGGTTAGATTGATCTCGACTATCTTAGTGTTTTTTTTTTACTCTTACATATTCTAATATCTTTGTTGTGACTCATCTTCCATCGACCCGATAAAAGTTGTCATTTTTCATGTGGTATGACAAAACCCGTATTCCACGTCACATTTAGACATTGATTAAATTAGGTAGACATAATCTAGTGGCGCAAAGTTGATGCCAAAAATGTTAAAAACTTTGTTACCACTTTGACAATAACTAAAAAGCAAGTAAAGTAGTATACCAAGCCCTAATTGCATCTCACTCATATAGTTATAGACACCAATTACTAATTGCATTTCTCGTAATAGTTCTAGAAGCTTCTAGTGGGGGAAACAATTGACGGCTGGCCTGGTAGTGAAGATCTTGCTAAACGACAAAGTAGTTACATAGCCTCCTTCCTTGACTAATTTTGTAGGCTAGAGAGACAAACATTTATGATTTACCGTACTTCACAATATTCATAATTATTAATATTAAAATGCCATGGAAACGGAAGTGTACCAAAATTCACTTCGTAATTTGCCATTCACTATTGTAAAGGAATATTTTGCCCAAGAACCGCACTCTAATTGATAGAATAATATTAATTTAATGTGTAAAATGCATAGATAGTGTGTGTTTGTGTGTGCATGTGAAACCGACCATGGTGGCTTATTCTCCATCTAGTTGTCGGCTGACTTGAGTCAACTAGAAGTTGAGCAAGATGGACCATTAAATACAATTATTCGAAGACTTACTATTAAGCATAGCAAAAACATTAGAAAATGAGGGCTAACTATCAACGACTGAGTTTGAGTCATATATGGGAGTTCACTATTCCATTTTATTAAATATTTATCATGTACTCCACAATAATGATACCATCATATGAAGTTTCACACCTCCTCGTACCATAAAATAACGCAATTTGAAACAACACAGATAATAATGCGCAATTAATAAAATAAGAGAAACAAAAAGAAAATATAATAGAAATAGTGTTAAACTGTTAGTGAATTATGTGGTATACATCATTAATAGTACTCTCTCCGTCCCGCTTTAGGAGTCCCGGTTGATTAATTTTGGGCGTCCCGCTTTAGGAATTCCGGTTGAGATAAATTAATAAAAAAAGGCCTGCAAAGTGTTAAAGTGTTAAAAGTGGGTCCCAACATCCACTACAATTAATAAACAAGTGTTCAAAGTGGGTCTCAACATCCACTACAACATTTATTTATTGGACACTCAATTAAAAGTGGGTCTCAATATTCACTACAATATTTATTTATTACACACTCAAACACTTCTTTCTTACAACATGTGCCCAACTCAACTGAGACTCCTAAAGCGGGACGGAGGGAGTAGTAATTAGTTATTCAAGAGTTTCCCAATTTAGGATTAGTCTCATTTTAAGGAACATACCAAAATGACAAACTACTCTATTTTTATGAGACAGAAAAAGTGTATGTAGTAAGTATTTGACACTTCCCACGAATATCATAAAGTTTCAGCATGATGGTCAATTCAATATCCTATTAAGACATCAATTTCACTCGCATTTAATTTTTACTATAACAATAATTTTTTGATAATGAATCTCACGTTCCACTAATTTTATTATACTTATATATCTATTATAATATTAATGCTATAAAGTAGGATTCATATTTAGGTAAATATTTTTCATCTATTTTTATTATATTTCTTAAAATTTGAGTGAGATAAACTGAGCCAATTAATGACAGAGGAGGGGTATCAAATTTTCCTAGCTCATTAATTGATGATTTATATCTTCAATAAAGCTATGCAACCAAATTTTGTACAACCAAAAATTGATTTATTTGAGAAAAAATGTAATTTATTTATACAATTAATTAAAAAGTTAGACATATTTATAGTATAGGGAACATGCATAATATTATGGTATTTATTTATAATATTTTAAATTTTTTTGAATCATAAAATATAATTAATGCATATTTTAATTCAAATTTAAAAAATAATAGAGAAATAATTCAAATATAAAAATAAAAAATTGAAAATGAGACCAAAAACTAATAAAGTGTTTTTAATTTGTTAACTATTTATATTTATTATTTTAATATTTAATTAACACATCAAAGTTACTAATATAATCTTGTTTTGGTTGTACAAAATTTGGTTGTTTATCATTACTCTTATATCTTGTAGGATTTTTCATTAGTAGAATTTTACCAAAAAAGTGAATGATGAATTTTCTTTTTGGCGGGGGGAAGTACATGCATTAACTAGTAGTACTACTACTACTATTATTTTGACCTTGTACTTACTAGTTAAAGCTTTCGTTAAATTTCATAATAGAAGATTCTTAGAAGTACCAAGTAAAATGTTGACTTTGAATGGTGAAGACTAAGAGACATCTAATAATGTCATTGGTTCTTCAATAATTCTATTTTCGTGTTTAAAGAAGAAAAGAAGAAAGGAATAAATGTACTTTCCCCTCAAAAGATTTTCTTTTTCCTATCTTCGTATTATTTACACGTGAAATCCACCGATTACCATTCTATTTTGAATCTACTTTATGGTTAGCTTTTGAACAGAATTTAATAAGGTGCCTCTAATTTTATTTCTTCATAATTTGTAACTAACACCTTTTTTTAAAGAGCTCTAACTAACGCCTATTTTGGGGGTGAATCGTTTAATAGTAACACATACTTGAATCTAGGCTTATTTTAAAAAATTAGTCCTAACTTTAATCCACGAACGATTTTTTAGCCTAATTTTTCGTTAATTAAAAGAGAAAATTGTCAGAGCTAAGTTTTATCAATTTTTAGTCCATAATTCTAAAAAAAAATAAGAAAAATTATGAATTTTAAAAAATATATCCATCTTGCAGCTTTTCATATAAAAAGAATTGGATATGTTTATAATTATCTCACAGCAACAAAATTCGACAGTGACGTTCTTATGGTATAATTTTTCAACTGTCATATCATATGCAATTTCAAAAAAAAAAAAATTCATTGTGAGATAATTGCAAAGAGAATCAAACATAATGCTTTTTCCAGTTGATTTTTAAAGTTGCGGAAAATAAAAAAACGATTAATGTTTACTAGCAGAAATCAAAATCCACATTATTAGGGAAAAAAAAACTTGTTGGTATCAGTAAATAAAGACTAAATTTGATGGATCGGGTAAAAAAAATGAAAAAACACGACAATTATTCATAAACGGGATAATAGTGGACATGTAACTTTGTCTTCGTTGATGATTTAGTAATTTAGGCAACATTATTTTTATTTCAGTAACCTTATTTTCTTCAAAAGAAACTGTAAATTTAAACACAATTATCAAAAACGGGAAATTAATTATAGACTTATAGAGTTTAAATAATAGTATCCCATAATTTATATCTTTTCGAAATAAAGTAATTTCCCCCTTTCATACTTTACAATTGTTTTCTTCCAAGATCAGAAAAGGCATAAAAAAATAACGATAATTATATCTAAATAAATATACAAATATTTAATCCCAAATTCAGCTTTTACAGCTGAAAACTGTTGCCTTCTATTGTCATCGTTTTCCTCTTTTCGGTCATAAAATCGATATCGATTTCTGGAAAATCCTCTGCCCCGGCGCTAGAATCGCCAGAGGATCGTAGGCCGATTTCCTCTGCTCAAAGATCTCCCACCTCGCCCCGAAATGGGCCCGCCATTCCTCCTGCGTTTTGTAGTGCGGCAGATACTGCTTCACTCCCAACTCCGCCAAATCGCAGAAATTCAAGATTCTCCTGTTCTGATTCAGCAGATTCTGCAGCTCCTCGCTCTCCGCCGCGTGGGGTAGGAACGCCACCAGGTAGAACACGTCCTCATCCGGCATCACGAATGACGTTCTGTTGTCCCATCTGTTGACAAGAAGCCAACGGTCATAATGTGTTCGACGAAATGCCTCAACGAATAAAATAAATAAAAATCGAGTCTTTGATTGATGATTACTTTGATTTATTGACTGGGTAGATGAGAACTGGGCCGTTGTTGGTGTCGGTGAGAATGTTGCCGAAGACGCCGTCGGCGAAGGTCTGGATTTTACTGCGGGGGACGAGGAGATTCAGCCATGGGTGTGGGAGATCCCACAGCCCTTTTGATCTCAGTTTAAGCTCTGCTGTGTGGACCCTGTCCAAGAATTCCACATATGAAGTTTCTGTCACAAACATTGTTGATGGGATGTAGCTTAATTCAGATAGTAACGATTTTATTTCCTGCATATGAAAAAAACAGAATTAAGATTTTACACATTCTTTGTTTCTCTAATGGTGAATGATGATGGGTCTTGTATCTAACCTTATCTATGGCAGCTTCTTCACCAGGATTGAAGTTCTTGGTGAGCTCAAGGCAGAAGAGAGTCCTCCCATCTGACACAAACTGGTTGGCTTGATCAGTATCCTCGAGGTCGAATGATGATCGCCAGTTGTTGAATAGGTCCGTCCGGTTCACGATCACCTGACCTTCTATGTAGTCGAATGTCTTCTCCGCGGATATCAGTCGCTCTTGGTCTCTCGCGAAGGTGTGGAAATCCGAGTACAGAACTCTGATCCATTTCACCTGTTTATGAAATGGTTCTCAGTTTACCAATATGAGAGATGATTGTTTTTGGTTGTGTTGTGCTGTTACCATCTTAGGCGCTGGCTCGAGGGAGATTCTTGCTCTGGTTATGATCCCGAACTGGCCGAGGCCGCCAAGAACGCTGTGGAAGAGGTCAGTATTCTTGTCTTGAGAGCAAACCACCACTTCCCCTTTCCCTGCATTCATTCATTGAATCCATTAGTCATTGATGGGGTTTTGATTGAAAATAGTGATGGTGAATAATTGAAATACGGACCTGTGATGACCTCGAGCTGGTGGACATTACTGATTTGAGGGCCGTGCCGGAATGCCTGGCCGCTGATCCCGGCATTGGACAAGGTGCCTCCGACGGTGAGATGGAGGTAGTCGGTCCACGATTTGGGGGCGAGGCCGTGTTTGAGGCAGTGGTGGAGCACATTGATCCAGAGCTCTCCGGCGGGGGCATCCACATAGGGGGACTTCCCCTTGATCACCTGCATCTCGCCGCGCAGGGATTCCATGTTGATCACGATCCCCTGCGGCGCCTGCGCCTGCCCCAGCAGGGAGTGGCCGTGGCCCCTGGCCGCCACCGTTGGGGCAGCGGCTGGGCCCATCTGCCAGACGTGCTTCACGGTGGCCGCCACGTCGGAGACCTTCTTGGGGTGGAGGACCGCCCAGGGAAGGGAATGGAGCTGGTTTCCGAAATCACGGGCCGCGAATTCGTTCCCGTCGAACGTGAAGTGGCCGTGGACCGGGATCGGGATGGCGGAGAGGGAGAGAGGGAGCGAGAGCATGCAGCAGCAGCATAGCAACAAAGCAATATTAGTATTTTGTTTGAGAAACATGTTTCTAGAAGTCCAAGGAAAGGAAGGGAAAAATAATGTGTGTTAAACCTAAAAATGTGTTTTCCCAAGTAAAGACGAAAGTTTGTTGGTATTGTTGTGGAGTTTGAGGAATGAAGGGTGGGGGATTTAAAGAGCTGAGTTTTGGTCAACCAATCTTCAGTGTTAAGAATCCGTAGGAAGACTGCCTACTTGGATGGATTATAAAGATTTTTGTTAGTATAAAAAAAGAAAAATTAGAATTAGAGACACTTCCCTATTTAAGATGAGTTTAAACAATATAAAAAATGAAAAGAAAAAGAAAGTCACAAGAAAGGAGAAAGATTTTGATAGATCTTGTTGCTTTTCACACATTTGCAACAAGATCTTCACAATTTCCCCATCAAGGACAAGATTGCCTCTAATCCAATCCTCATACTACTAGTTTTATTTCACCAAAGCTAAGGATGATCTTGCCGTTTATGGAATATGATCTCCTGTTTATGTTTTATATCTTCTTTTTCAGGCTGTCAGTAAGCTGTAATCCCACTATGTTTTTATGGGAGAGATGCTGAAAATATGAAATTGATTTTACTTGGATGTTCAATTGAGTGTGTCACGTGAAGTAGAGACGTTTATGGCCTCATTTTAATTGAGATTTGGGACCTCCTATTTCGCCCTACACACACCAAAAATCAAGAAGCTGACTTGGTTTATATGATGACATGGACCACATACTATTTGTTTCAAAGTTAAAACAAACACGTTTCCAACTCTTCTTGAATTAACTCGTTTACTTTTTCTTCAATTTCTTTTTTATATATATATAAATAACAAAAAAAAGATTAAATTCTTTGTGGGCAATCGAGGTTGATACAGTGTGGTTGAGAGCAGAGATATTATTCTGTCCTTTGAAAGCACAGAAATATGGTCCCAAACCAATAGAGAGAGAGACATAGTGATGGCTATCAATCTTAATTTAATTTATAGAGGGAACAATCTGCTTTAAAAAGGTAAAACATAAGCATTCAGCAATATAGTTTATTCTTTCAGCAGTCATACCTCTTTGCTTGTCTCCCACCTTTGGGAATACACATTCATACAACATTATACTTACAATTTATCTATTAAGCTCTACAATTTAATGTAATTAGTGGGCTGTGTTATATTAGTAGTGTAATTGAAAAGGGGTGTTTGGGTTATTGTTTTTTTTTTGGCGGTGGACAAGTGTTGGTTGTGTTGTGTCCTCTAGTGGGAGTTCAGGTGGAAAGGTTAAAACAAGAATAGGATTGTAAAACCTTTTACACATACACACAATTAATTATTAATTCTTTTACAAGTTTCACTATTGGAAACAATTATTAGTGTGCTAATGACTCGTTTAGTGACACGGTTGAAGATTTGCTTAAATCTTTCGTAGCAACTTCTCATTGTCTAACTACTAAGTCAACTTAGGCGCTTTCAATTGTCGGGTCTAAGTATCCATCTTGGATTAAGTTATGAGATTATTTTAGTTAGAGGGGTGTTGATGACTATTTATCACTTGATTATCCATTAGGATAAAATTATGATATTCAATCTCATGAACCAAATATAATACACATTTAATCTTGCGATATACTCCTATAATCTTGCAAACCGAACACCCTCTTACAAGTACTCCCTTCGTCCTAAAATAGATGGCACACTTGGGTAATGACACAACATTTAAGGAGATGTTGTTTTTGTGTTAAGTTAAGAGAGAAAATAGTATATTTATATTAATATAATAGAGAATTTTTTCCAAACAAAATGTGACATTTTTGTGGAATAAATTAAAAAAGAAAGTGGGAAAACTATTATGAGACAGGGGAGTAGTAATTAGGCCTGCATTTTGGTTTGGTCCCTACATTTTTGGGTTCATCGGTTCTCATGTATTACATCAAATTAAAACTCGTATATATAATTTATTCTTCATGTTTTATAATATAATTTTCATTACAACCAACCCTAATTCCTTAAATTAGGATCGGTCTCTCTTTCTCTTTCAATTCTCTTAAGCCAAAAATATTGGCAAGAACTTTTATTCTCAAAGCTAAAGAATCTCAACACATAATCTTGTTCAAACAAAATGAAAGCTAAAGAATCTCTACACAAAATCTTGTTCAAACAAAATGATAAAATGGGACCACAAATGTAAAAAAAAGTAAAGAGATTGTAGACAACAAAGCATGGTAACCTCAAAAGGATCCCTATCAATATCCCATATCAAGATTCCAGTTATGCAGTCATATAGTAATATTTAATTTTGCAAGTGCAATTATCTGCTGTAAATTTGCCACTTAATTTCATAAGATTAGTGTACTTTAATTTGATGTAATGTATGGACTAGTAAGCCTAGCTACTCCCTATATACCTATATATTTATATATTTGCATTTGTAATTGTGGGTGAAAACCTAATCTTTAATTTGATTACATTTGCTTTCTAGAAGAAACCGACCATCATTAAAGAAGTGGTAATGGTTAAATCCATCTTCATGCAGGATCATAAAATAGTTTACATTTAGTCTATTTTTTAATCCAAAGTTGATCGGTTGGTTGCTTCCCCTTACACGTATGGAGACTACTTTTGCCTTGATAATTCCACAAATCTTGTCATACAAAATCTATAATATGTTCTTTAAGGATATAGTCTACAAAAATTCACTTATATATTCTTGAACTAGCACATGCATTGATAAAGCAATTTTACTAAAGTGAATTTTTGCAAACATATCTATAAAAATGTACATCTACTATAACTATAGGAGAATCTATATAGAGACAGAGTAGTGAGTTAATTAAATTGCACAACCACGATTAGAGTGCATACTTTGCTGGATAGATTTCAAAATTAAAAATATATGCTGCGGGCACGTGCACCTCACATGCTCACGTTATGCGCAGTGAAACGCACGTTGTTGCTTCCTCGTGAGCGGCTCACCATAGCAAATTCGCTACCCAATACAAAAAATTCTTATCCACACAATCTACATTTCATCCCCTATTCCCCCACTATAATTAAAATATATTTCTAGGTTTTTTTTTTTAATTTAATAAACTAACTATGGAAGCCCTAACTGATGCATAGTCATGCACTTTTCCCACGAATGTAAATGTGTGGGAATCACAGTTTGTATCTAATGAATTTGATTGGTTGTTTGGAGATGGCAATGAACCAATGTAAATTTCGAATTAAGGGCAATTTATGAATGTAGACCTAAGCAATAAAATTAATTATAGTATTGTTGATTATGGTATAGAGAGACAATAGGTAATGCGTATTGATGGGTAGGTAGGGCACATATAATATATATTGGTTTTGGATTAAATCATAACCAATGAGGATTACGTGAATCATTTTATTTTTCTTATCATGTCCCTTCACCACTTTCATCCCACTTAAATCAATGCCTTCGTGTCACATTTTTACCTATAAATTGAAACTTTTTATCCTCCTATCATCTCATGTCGGGTCAAAAACTTACTATTATCATTACAAATTCAACTCAAGTTCTTAGTAATATGTAGATATGACACATTCATTCGTGTAAAATATCTTTCACTTACCTTTTATATCATTTATCAGTGCAGTCAGTCTCAGATGGGATTCTTTAATTATCCTAGAATTTTTTATAATTAACTTTATTCTATAAATATTTATTAAATAATATCACTAATGATCCATAATTTCTTTATCACTGAATAACTTTGGACTGGTTTACCAAATAATTAATTATTGATTAAAAATATAAAATATACTAGATAAGTGTAAAATCCTAGTTAAATTAATTAAAAACTCACACTAAAACATAATACAGTCAAATTAAATTATTACTAAAATCCGTAAAAAAATGAACGTCAAACACGAAGTGATGCAAATCAATAAAAATCAATAAAGATTAGTACTATATACTCCCTATCTAACCTCTCTATATAAAAAATTGAAGATCAATAAATCCTATTTAAATTGAAGCTTGAATTTAAATCTTATATCAAATAAAAATCAAATATGGATTGAAGTAGTACATAAATAGTCATTAAACTTAAGGACTCGTTTGATAAAAAAGATGGGATATAAGAAGATATGTAAAACAAGATAAGAAATACGGGCTTCATGTCAAGATATGCAAAGATGTGATTTTTTCCCGCTATTGTTTGATAGAAAAGAAATTGTCTAAAATTGCATTTTATATTAAATAACATGGCTTAACTTGACAAATTGGTGGGATACATAAACATGGTTAATGTTATAATTTTGGTAAGATTGGTTAGGACCCTTATCTTATATTGGGCTTTGAGTTAAGCTTAAATATGATATCAAATAATTAGAAATGTCCATATATAATTCTCTATCTTGGTATTACTAACTTATCATACACACCCATACTTTACACCTTTGCTATTCGAGAAAAATATTATGGAAAGTCCCTAGATTTTGAAAAGGACTTTCTGTTACCCATAATTCTTTTAGATCAAAACTATTTTGGGCTATGAGCCATACTAAGGTCAAATTCCTTTTCCCTTTTAGTTATTAGCATAATGAGAAGTGTAAAGTATATGCCTCAAATTGCATTTTGATTATGCTATATATACTTATATTCTTTATGTCCATTAAAAATAAACATTTTTTCTTTTTAGGTTTTATCATTAATAATAAATATTTTCTAAAAAAAATGACATCATTTTTATTTTTTCTTCTTTTTACTTTATTATTTCTTCATTAACTTTTTAAACAACACTACATAAAATCTTGTATCAAAAAATAAATATTATATATTTAGTGGGTTAGAGAGAGTATATTAATAAAAAAAAATAGAATGTAATGCGGATAAAATATTAACGCAGAAGAAGAGGTGTTCAATCATCTCAGGTTCTTCTATGAAGAAAACACATCGATCATTTTTTACTCCGACTATGTTGAATCTAAATAATCTCTCTTTGGTATTGAGCCTTCCTTGAAGGATAAACCAGGCATGAAGTTGTGTTCTAGGTGAAAGTCCTCTATGTGGACCCTGATATCAATCCAAAATATATTCTCATTCTCCACATTCTTGGTAGCCTGCAAAATAAAGTTAAAAACAGAAAAAGAAGAAGATTTTATCCCACGACCACACTAAGTTTAGGTCCATTTCAATGAGCTTTTGCAATTCCATTGATAGTTTAGCTCGTATCAAGGAGCTCATTAGCTTTTGGATGACAGATTTGATTCGTGTCAAGGAACACTTCAATTTTCATCATTGACGATTTTGACTCGTGTCAAAATGCTAATTAGATGGTTTTGCTCATGTCTAGGAGCCACTTCACTTTTAAAAATATTGGATCATAATTTTGATATTTTTGTGGACGAATTAACAAATATTCATGGATTGTGAGTTCCTCGATACCATGATCGAACATAGAAAGCAAAAAATAAAAGACTAGAAGAATCGTAAAATTGATATTATGCTATTATTCATCATCTCTAATACATCCAACTCTTTATATAGAGTTAAAGTAAACACTAAATAGAAAGTAAATTGATTTCTTTCTTTCTTGAATAGGCTTTAATAGAAGCCTCGATTATTCCCTAAATTCACACGTATTCTCTTTATTCCAACATAAAATTATAACACAATTAGATCAATTAGATGTGAGAGTGCGATATAATGCTAACTTTTCTTAAATTGCTAATTTGCTAGCTCATCAACGCAATATATTAAGAGTGTCAGCACAATGACATTAGTATTGACATAATAAAAGACTAGAAGAATCGTAAAATTGACACAATAATGTCATCGTGTTGACATTTTTTAGATACTGCATTAATGAGTTAACAATTTAACAATTTAAGAAAAGTTAGCAATTGATTACATCTTATTAAATATATATGTATATATATTATAAATGTTATGCTATAATTATGAGAAGGATTTAAGGCTAGCTAATAGTAGCTTACTATATACATATATATAATATATATTGCATGGTAGATGAGACATAAAATTATAAGAAACAATTAAGAGATCGCTCTCTGCATGTGTCCCCCAAATCTGGATATAAGTCCTGTGGTGATCTTGTACATAATAATGCGCACACACCACATGCCCAATATATTTTGCAAATTTGTTGATTGATATGTTGGAATTTGTTTATATATTTGGCACTTTGCACCTGACAACGAACTAAACAATTATGACATGATTACAAGTTTTCCAATTGGGAGACAAATCTATATTATGAACTTACAATCAAGATAAGATCAATAAAATCGACAGAGCTTATCGACAATTTAATAGTACAATCCTCTATCAACGATTTGAGTTGCACCATTTTCCAAAAACCTTAGTGCATACAATATCTGTCTTACTCAAACAATGAATATATGAAACCAATTAAAGTTACAATTCAATATTACATCAAGTGTAACAATATCTAGAGTTGATTTTTCAATTTCTATTTCGTAACTAAAACTTTTCTTTGCTAAAATAGTTTTCACCCACCCCGCCATAAGCGAGGCGCTTATTTGACAAGTGATTTAAGCAAATGATATTTAAAGAATTAAGTAGAGAGACAGTAAAATATGGATGAGAAAAAAACTAGAGAAAAGATAAAATAAAAATAGGTGAGAGAATAAAATAAGAGGGAAGAAATATAATTTTTTTGCTAATAAAGAAAACGACCCTGTGCAACACCCAAAAAGGAAAGTGACTCGCTTATAATGGGATGTAGGAGTACTAGGTAAATCACATGCATGTCTGTAGATACTAAAATAAGAAGATGAAAAATGGAAAATTAGATAAAGAAAAATATTTATTCTAATCAAACAACGTTGTTTTGAGCACGACCAAAGACCTCATTTTTATACGTATTGAGAAAAACTGAAACTGATTTAATATTCTGCTTTTAAATTTTTTGTGACTGATCAGAATTTGATCAATCTTTATGATTTAAATAACTATTATCCTTATTTTCTATACATATTATAAAAAATAATACTATTAGATGATTTAAATAATTTACTGTATTAATTTAATTGGATTAAATGGATAATTAACGGCATAGATTTGAAGGATTTGAAAATTGTTTAACGAGTAAGTTTCCAACCTTCCATTTGACTTAATTAAACGTAGCCTAACAAGTTGTGCTCATTAAATAGTGATTGTTGGATCACTAATAGTTCTATGATATGATTGATTGTTTATTTTAACTTCACAATTATATGTGTGTTTAATTGTTTGGAGGAACATAACTTGACGTCTAGCTAATTGTGGTGCTTCTCAAGTCCTAAATTTACGCTTAACCTACAATTTAATTTAATACTGATATAATTGTAAAAAAAAACTAACACACATGGGAGTCTTGTGTGATTGTGTCATATGAATTGATTGGACCAATTTGATAGATGGTTCAAGACGCAGATCTAAAGCAAAATTAAATGTATTTAACAATTTATGTGACCTTAATATGAGCTCCAAAAATTAAGATATTGGTCTCTTTATTAAAAGTTTAATCCAATTTTCTTAACAGAGCAGATGGACAAAATCATGGAGCTACTTTGTTTGTTAACAACATCTCTTAGAAAAAAGTTGTTGTGTTAAGACTAAAGTCTCCTATAACCTTAGAGATGAATAACACTAGTGTGATACCAAATTGAACAGATTCGAGACAAAATTATGCCGTGTTTCCTCCATTTTATGCTATTGGTTTTGTTTATTTCTTCTCATGGTGATTGATGTTGTTTATTGTCTGTGTCTCATTGTGTTATTGTGTTGCTTTGTATGTTGATATATTCTACTTGATTCAACTCTTGAATCTTTTCTTTGAATCAAAAGAAAAGGTTATAGTTCAATGTAATACAAATTAGTGTTTAAAAATCTAACCTCGCAATGCATGCGACATATATGTGATTAAATTAGATGTATTTGTGTTGGATGTTAGCATCTCCTACCGGATTATGATTGGTTAAACGGTATCACACTAACATTTATACAAATACCAATATAAAAAATAAAGCTTGGCATGTTACTTGTCACAAAGATTATGGACCTACTAGCTACCAAGAGCTATAAATGACCCAAATTGTATAATAGTATTTCATTCAATCCCGTTTAATACTAGAATTATACAATAAATAAGTCAAGTTTGAAATTAACACTACTTGATTACGACCTCATGAACAAGCTCGTTTCCATGTAACAACTTCAAAATTTTAATTTACTGTATTAATTTGATATTTGAATTGAACTTTTCAATAGCAATTCACTCACACTGGATAGAAGAAAAAAGTTCTAACAACTAAATTGCATGTTGTCATGAATTGCGATGTTGACTTTTGTGTTCTTTCCTATTCTTGCAAAATGTATCTAAGGTTATTAATCTACATTTTTAGTATTGCGTGTCAAAAAATAATGAACTTAATAAAGAAAATCTATTTTTGATAAATGAAATATATAGAGAAGAAATTTAGTTATATTATAAAAACTTCTTAATAGTATATATTTTTATCCTTGGTTAGCTTTTTTTTACTTTTTACCCCAATCTTTGATTATTTATAGTAAAAGAAAGGGTAGGAATTCAGTAATACATATCACTATATTCACAAAATTTGAATTTACAATCAAAAGAACATGATTGTGCCACGAAATAATATTAGATAGTAAAAAGAATATTGTATAATACCACAATAATTAAATAAAATAATATTACCACAATAATTACTATCAACACATATAAATATTATTCTTCATTCAGTTTCTGATGTTTTATTTGTCGTTCTTTTAGCAAAATGTAGATAATTTTCGAATATTCGAATCCACTTTGCAAAATGTCGATAATTTTCCCTATAAACACTATAGTTATTCTTTAACTATATTCAACTAGATGTTGTAAATATACTACATTTGTCTTGCTCTACACGGCTCTAAGATTTTCTAAAATTAAAGGGCCCTCATTTCTAAAACACCTTTAAACACTTCATTGGCTTTGAGCCATTTTAATACTACTACTAGATTTTAAGTAATCTAAAAATGGAGGGAGTATGAACCTAACTAAATCATTGTCTGGTATAATTCTAGATTAAGAATTTCAAATTGCATTTAGATTTCCAATTATAGAAAGAAATACACTAATTTGTGTCTTCTTCAACTAATTAACTTTTATTGTTCCAGATTTGAAGTTGGTAACTGAACAAGAATTGAATTCCACACCATAAAACACTCAAAAAAATGGACTATGCCCAATTAACAATGCTAAAAATCTTACCTTACATAACACCAAATCCCTTGAAAATTAACAAATATCGAACCCCCTAGAATCTGCATATGATATTAAGTTATCACATCAAAACGGTATTGCACATGCTTTATACTGTTGAATGATGCCTCAAAGCTAAAAAGACAAGTCTGCAAACCTAATTCTACCTCTGAGCCATGATGTAGGAATCTAGTCTTCATGTTGTGGAGCATCTCTTTGTTCCTTTGGTGCTGACACTGCAACAAAAAAAATTTGTTGGTGAAGTGGGAACCAAACACAAAGTCAAGGAACACTCCAAACCATAGGAATTCATGTTCTCCCTTATCATTGCAGACTTGAAAATACTTCAAAGTTATGTCAAACACTACTTATTCAATGGCTCTCTTGCATTGTTCTAGATTGGCTTCTAAGGCGACAGTGATCTTGTTTGGTAAAGAAAGCAAATCATGCCAAGTAGTTCCTGCCGTAAGCAGAAGATGAGAACCTTTTTCAACACCAAGCACTGACGATCATATCATGAATCAGACCAAATAAGTTTATATTGTTGAAGAATCTGCGACAAAAGAAAAGAAGAACCAACGGTTCAAAATGCACGAGAGAAGTCTCAATGCAAAAAATCTTTGATACTGATAGAGTGGACCACCTATTCACTAATTTCATTGAGGATTTCTCTACAATCCACTCTATATATTTAACTATATAAAATAAACAACAACGTAATTTTTCTTTAAGATGAGCTTTGGTATATATGATTATAAATAAAGTAAACAAATACCTTATTTGGTCATTCTTTAATTCTTTAACATTCAATATAATTATTTCTATAATTAACACCCGCATGCTAGAAAAGAGTCTTATCCCCAAGATGGTAATAAACAAATGACATTAGGTCAAGCAACACGTCATCTTTAATCATCTGACAGTAAATGCTATTAGATATATGTCTGTCAAAACGTAAATCATATCCCCTTTGACTTGAGTTGAGAAATTCTGGTTGTGAGAGCTGACTACAATTTACCATTTAAGGGATAAATTTCTGAAAAAGGTCCCAAATATTTATTTGGGTTCTAGTTCTAGTATATCAGTATATTTAATAGTAAACAGACAAGGTGTGGGCCTAATCCAAACACTCCAGCAAAAGTTCTACTGCTCATGGTTCTAGACTTCTAGTTAACCGTGGCAAGCACACTTTTGATTCCCCTAGCAAGTTGCACGTTGTCATTAGTCAAACACATCAACCATGTCTTTAGACTGACTTATAGCTGCTAGAATCTCTGTAGGAATTTGTCTCAGAGAAATAGGTTCAAGAACTAATAATATAATCCAAAAACCAGCCACATTTATATTAACAATAATTCCACAAATCAACCATATCTTTAAATTCCCAAGAGAAAACTCAACGTAATAAAAGAGAATATAACTAAAGCACGTTGAAACAAAGATCCAAGAACTAGTATGAGGTTCCCCAGCATTCATCTAACATAGTTTACTGTTAGCCGAGAGGTACTAGATTGATGCCGCAACACTCTCAAAGTTAGACTCCTAGCGTCAGCTAAAGCCAGCATCCAAGCATTCTGGTGAAAACTAGCTGACTATAGTAATGCAATCTCTACAAAGGATAATGAGGGCTCGCCTTCTATTTTGATAATTTTCCATTACACAAACTTTTGGAATAATACAATGGGCAGCATAGGATTCGATCTGACAAACAGCACAATAGTGTGGCATTATAGTCGCGTGCCCACAGCTATGGTGAATATACATTGCTAGTCCTTCCAATTAGCGTACAATTGAGCTATAAGGTGGTACGAAAATGATAGGCAGCAACTTACTCATACGCCCCTAACATAACTAAACATAATTTTCCTTGTAAAAGAAATGGTTGTATACTTGTATTTGATATCTACTCTAAGAAAAAAAATTGGCGACAGGATCCATCTATTTCTGAACAGAAGTTTAAGACAATTTATTATTAGCGTTAAATTTTGGTTTTTATGACGTTCACTTATGTTAGCTTCAAGTTCTACATGAAACATTTCCCAATAAACCGAATCCAGAACACAGTTTTGACACATTGAGGATATCCTAATGCATGCAGAGCTCGTCAAAGTATAAAATCATATAGTGTTGATAATTTTTTTCATCTTTTGTGCAATCTTATTTTAGTTTGGAACCATCCGTAGACATTAACTTGGGAATATATTCTAGCACTTAAGACAGTGATTGTTCAAGATCAAAATAAATAAGCATTTATTTAATTGTCGAGAGGATACTTTATCCTCTGATCAAATCATAAATACAGAAGTTAATCAGACATCAGTTACATTCTCTTGTATTTAACTTAAATAAATGCTCTGTATATTTTGATGTGTGATTATGGTATGAGATGAATCCAGTCCTCTGAGAGGCATAATGCTGTTAGCTGGTAAAGTTGATAGCCACTTACAAAGTTGAGAAACCTAAATGAGCAAGATAAAGAATCTTTTTCACCTTTATGCATACAAGTGAGTGCAACTGCATACACTGCACCTTGTCGACTATATGTGCCCCAAGTGAAAGAAATGTATGATTATGCGACCTAATTTACCTTAATTTGAGGATCTGAAAACTAAAACCACACCCCACATCCTCAATTATGCATCATATACTTTTGTTGCCAATTTACGGAGAAGCAAAGTATAACCACACATACCTATAGCCCTAGACGCCAAGCAGAGAAAGCAACCAGGATCCTTCCACTTGAAAGCTGCATCAAGCATAAATTGTAGAAATAAATCCAAAAATGTGGTCCATCCCTGTCCTTCATTCATCTGGAAAAGAACAGACATATAAATAAATAGGTAGTCAACAATTCCAAAAAAAGGGACCAGAAAAGATCAAACAAAGCAGTCAAGCATGATTTTTAAAATTAAAAAACATAATCCATTCTAAAATTAAAATTTGGAAGGGTCTCATTGGATGTATTCAACTAGGGCTACTAGAATATCTAATTCCATTCGGTCAATGCCAAAGCCAGTTCAACAGAATGCGTTCACTATAACTGTTTTTGTTTCTGATTTCTACACATTTAACACTCATGCGGAAATTTCCCTCTATCCTGTTGTACTCCAGCTTTACAGTTTCATTTGCCTGATTAGGCTTGAACCCTGGAATATGAAGACTCGTAACAGGAGTAGAAAGAAATTATATATAGAAGGAGATCATTTAAGTTTCTGTGCTGTTTCAAATCCATTTCTTTAGTTTTAGGAACCAGTCATCTAGTTTTAAGAATCTTGGTTTTCCAAATAGGAAGTCTTGGTGGAACATAAACTAACAGTGATAATTCTAACTTAATAATTTATGAAGAGAGGATAATCACAGAAAAACTGAAAAAGAGTCACAAGCTGACCATGCATCCAGAAGAAGTAAAACTACAGCATCCCAAGTAAATTTAGAAAGTGAGTTTCACTTTCCTAAAAATTCTCACCCAATACACTTTATCACGTAAAAGCTTGAATATATTAAGTCTAGATAAACATATGTTAAAACCTCTTATAATAATATCAATATACTTGGTATAAAATGGCCTTGCAGGCATAAACTTAATTGAGTTGTTACCAAACTCAAGAAGCAAGAAGTGCTAACATAAGTTTGTAAGAAAGATAGAGACTAGAGTGATAAGAATCTGTGAGTAAAACGTACCTAATGGCATCATTTCTAGGTTTAGATGCTTATTAGTCATAGAAATGCAAACAGGCACCTATGGCTAATACGAGTCAATTGCACTCAAATATAATCAACTCACTTCATTTAGAAACCATATGGCATTACTATCTTAATAGACTCACATTTAAAAACTAAAATGTGAGGCATCTCTTGGTAAATGTTTATGTTGCTGACGTAATGAAAAGTCCGTTCTGTATCATCCAATTTCACCATATAAACAAACATACATGAAATGTAACAATAGCTTCTTTTTCCTCAGAGTTCCAAGTTATCATTAACAATAATGATCATGTGTTTCATTGCAAGTCCATTTATGCTAATGCCTAACTGGGCAAATCACCTCAGAAGTCCATTTATGCTAATGCCTCCTAGGTGTGTCATTTTCTATGGCAACATTCTCGGATGTTTCTGTGCAGGAAATCATAATCACCTGAAAACTATGTAACTCCTCAGTCTGACATTTTGAAAATTAAATAAAAACCAAGTCTGGGTTAGTACATAGTGGTCATTCAGCATGACACAAAAGAGAGGGATCCAAATACAATCCACAACAAAAAATCGTGTGATACCTTTTTAGTTTTTACAAAGAGATATTATTGAGGAAACCATCCACTTCCATCTCATCCCATGTTTAATTTCTTTTAGTTACGGTAAAAGGAAGAACACATGATGTAATGAATGCCTCTGCATAAACAACACAAAGATAGTAAACCAAGAAGTCATTTACTTAACTAAACTACTTCTACATATTGTTCTAGACTTGCCTCACCTGGAGGATTCCAAATCTGATTAGATTCTTATCAATCAAAAAAACTTGATATGTACTTTTTCACTCTGTTCAGTCATCTTATTAGAAAGATCAACTGTATCATGTATAAACATCATTAGAATTACCCTAATATAAGTACAGGTCATTACACAAAATTACAGCAGCCAAAACCCTATGTTCTTAATTTTGTTTAATAAAGATCCAATGTATTATTGACATATTGAATGTTCAAGTACCTTCATATCCACATTAAGACTTCATACCAATCAAGTAAATTATGGTAAAAGAATGTGGCACTTTCAGTAATGTATTATAGTGCTGCAAGGGATATTTACTATGAGTATGCTGGTTGCTGTGGTCTTACATTTGTCATATAGTTGCTTGAAATCCCAGTAAAAGCAGGCTTGTTGTGACAAAGCTAATAAGAAATACTTCCACAAACAGAGGTTATTTAAATCAAACAATTCTGATACACTTACTCCTTAAACAAGAGCTGCAATAATAACCTTCTTTTCCTGCAAGAAGACTAACATAACAATAATGAGTCTGAGGTATCTAAAGTCACAGTTAAAGATTTCAATCCAATTCCAGCCATCTTATTTCATAAGTAGAAATCACAATAAATGGGGAACAATTGTCCATGTCAAGCATCTGAAACATTATCCATGGAGTTATATCACGTTGGAAATCATCTCATCAAATGATTAACATATTTAAGAAGCCATAATATAAGGAAAATCCCATCAACTGATCAAAAGAACGTCTGAAAGGTACAATAATGGGCTCCCTTCTCCAAACTTAAAGAAAAATCACGGCACAGCACAATGTCAAATTAAAGCTACACTTCCATAATCTTTTCTACTAACATCAAAAAATCCGATCACGCATCGTTACCCTTGCCAGGATCATTAGAAAACCGGACCCCAGGTTGCGCTCGACTCCGCCTGGTCCTTGACGGCAAAATGTTGTCCAAATCAACCTCAGCAAGCGGGTCATCCTCCAGATCACTCTCATCAAGTCCATCGGAGAAATCACTGTCGGAATCATCACTCGAGCCGTCGTCGTCATCTACATGGCCATCAGAATCGTCGTTGTCGGAGTCTTCAATCATTTTGCCCTTCCCTTTCCTGTCCACCACGATCCCCTTCCCTTTTCTGCTGGCTTCCACGTTTGCCTCCTCGTCTGCATCTTCGTCTTGCTCGGCAGTATAGTCTTCCTCGTCTTCATCATCGTCGTCGTCTTCCTCCGCAGCAGCAGCAACGGCATTCAAATGCTCCTCCGATTTCGCTGCATCACCAGCGACGAGTGGAACGGAGCCATTTTTGCCGGTGGGAAATTCAATTTTCTGCCTCTTAATCGAATCGTCTAGGGCTTTGTTTATGGAATTTGGGGGATCAAGCTTGCGTTTCTCGGGGAATTCGCCTCCTTCATCAACTGCTTTGACGTCGGCCATTGATGTTGGGGTTTGGGGATTAGGGTTTTGGGAATCGGTTTTTGTTTTGTTGAATTTCACTGTCAACGTTGGTTATTTATTAATGCTTAATATCTTTAGAATAAAATATTTACCATTTTAATTTGTTTATCACAAAAAATATCCTCTTTTTTTATAATACACACTAATAAGTTAATACTAATATTTAACTCTTTATGGAGTAGTATTTATATATTGAAATTAGCCATTTTTACTCCTCTATAGATATTACTAGTATGAGATTTAATCTGCTGAGCAACAAATTTTGAGCCTCCCCCTTTCTTTCTTTTCCCTTTCATTTTTACATCTATTTCTTGCAGATTCTTTTCCATTTTTCCCTTTTCTCACATCCATGTCTCTTTCCAAGAACACCATTCCACTTCCTTCTGAAATTTTTTTAATTCAGAAACTCATCTCATATTCCACATCGTTCTTTCTCTAAATTGCACAACTTCTCTGAAATTTTCTTTCACTAAGCACAACATCACTAACCACCACTCTAATTTTTTTTCTTCACGCCAAATTCACCCAAATTTTGGAATTCTTCGGCGACCACCAGTCCTATACCCTTTCTCTTCAAATTTCAAATCTACTAGCATTGGGTTTGAATTCGATATCCCAACAAGTTCTCTCATCTCAGTAAAAAATCTCAGATTTCATATCAAGTAGGTGAATTGATTACAAAGAAATTAATTATTGTACTTAAAATTGAGAAGATGCACGTTGGAGAAAGAGTGAGTAGATAAGAAATTTACATCTTTAGGTGAAATATCAAGATAAAGTAAATAGCAATTTCTTGAGTTGCTGTGAAGAATGAGAAATTCAGCGGCAGGAGCATTGAAAATACGAAGTCAAAAGAGGTAATTTCTTGAGTTGCGGTGAAGAATGAGAAATTCAGTGGAATCGTTAAATTGAGGATGCCAAAATTGGGAACGTGTGAAGGAGCAAGAAATCAATTAATGTTGAAAAGAAACCAAAGGAATGTCAAAATGAAAGGGAAAAGAAGAAAGAGGAGAGGCGCTCAAAATCTGTCGCTCAGCTCATTACTAGTATATCTTAGTATATCTTTTTTTTTTTTTTTTTTTTTATAAGTAAATCAAATGCATTACCAAGAAAAAGCAGAGTACAAAACACATCTTGGACAAACCCAAGAGTGGCAAGGACCCGTACAAAACACGGGGAACCTAGTAACAAAAACAAACGGGCTGCGCCCATGATCCAAACAACTATGCAACACTCATAGTACTATCCATGTGCAATGGGCCTCATTAAAACCTTCTTGAGCCAAAAACCCGCAGGAAAAAAGACCCTAGTAAGGAAAAATAGTACCCCAAGATAGTACTATGTGGATCAGAGAACAAACATCGAAGATGGCATCGGCAAAGGCAGATCGACCTCTTCTTCCTCACTTCAAGCAATATCGGGCACATGAAGTAGGACTTGATCATGAGGAAACTTATCAAACAAGATGCTGTAGACCGCTGTCTTGATTTGGTATAAGACGCGAATGCTTTCAAAACGTTTTCCCTCCTTGATAATTGCATTGCGCGCCAGCCATATAAAGTAGATTGTGGCCATAAGCGCAATCCTTCCAGCCAAATGCGGTATATTCGATGGTCGTTTATCACGTGCAAGCCACTTAATAGCGCTTTTGATCGTTGTGGGCCGCCTTCTCAACCCGATCCAATCCCGGATCTTGTCCCAAACACTCCAGCTAATATGGCAGCTGAAGAATAAATGATCGACACTCTCATCCTCCCTGGAACAGAGACTGCAAGTTGCATCAATATCTTCCCAAGTAATCCGGTCCCGAGTAGAGAGTCTGCCACGCAAGGAAAGAGTACTTCGGGGGCACACTATCATGCCAAATGTATTTAGCCCAGTATCTTCGGTCCTCCTTATCTCGAAACCAATTATAGGCAGCCTTGGTGTCTGCCGTAGCATGCCATTGATGTAGGAGCTGCATCGCCTCATCCCGAGAGCTCCTTCTAACCATCTCATCTCGAATGGAGCAGATGTGTTTGATAAGGGTTGAATGCTCCTTGACATGCGGTTGCCACGTCCAGAAGTCCCCATCTTTTAAGATCTCAGTATGGATCCATTTGATCCAAAGGCTGTCGGCTTTCGCATGAACATTCCACAAAATCTTTGCATGAAGGGCAGTATTCCATGTGCCAAGGTCGCGGATACCCAGCCCTCCCTCGTGCTTGGGAAGACAGATATCCCTCCAAGCAACTTTCGCATGATTGTTGCCCCATAAAAAATTCCGCGCCAGGGCCACAACTCGAGAGGCAACATTGTCTGGCATCGGGAAGGCCTGGAGCCAGTATGCTTCGATGCCCTGCAAACAAGATTTAATCAGTTCCAATCTACCCGCATAAGATAACGACTTACCGTTCCATTTTTTGATGGTGTTCGTCATTTTCTAGATGAGATCAGAGTAGTCGGCTGTTTTGAGCATTCTAGACGCTAGAGGGATCCCCAGATGTTTAACAGGCAGCCTAGCACTTGGATAACCGAACAGGTTAGTGATATGGTCCCTTGTGTCATTGGGTATTGTTCCTGCAAAGTAAAGGTTAGATTTGGCGCGGTTGACCTCAAGACCCAATGTCGCCGAGAATTCCTGTATTGCATCAGCCAAGATTTGCATGGATATAATATCCCCTCTTCCAAAGAGCATAAGATCATCTGCAAAAGCAAGGTGAGTAATTCCAAGCCTAGCACACCCCGGGTGGAAATTAAAATCCCCGCCATGAGTGCGTAAATGAAGGAGGCGAGAAAGGTACTCCATGCAAAGGATAAAAAGAGAGGGAGACATGGGGTCACCTTGCCTAAGACCCCGTTTACCTGGGAAGAACCCGTGAGGGCTGCCATTGAGCATGATAGAGTAAGATGGAGATGTAACGCACTCCATAATCCGCTCCACAAAGATGGGATGAAAGTTGAGTCCAAGAAGAACCTTTTCTAGAAACTCCCAACTGATTGTATCATAAGCCTTTCTAAGGTCAATCTTGACCGTGCATCTGGGAACTGTCCTAGCTCTGTCATAGCGCCTCATAGTATATCTAATTGTAGGTAAGGGTGTCTCCGGTGGCGCCCCTCCCACT
Source organism: Salvia hispanica (assembly GCF_029641045.1). Classification (NCBI taxonomy): domain Eukaryota; kingdom Viridiplantae; phylum Streptophyta; class Magnoliopsida; order Lamiales; family Lamiaceae; genus Salvia; species Salvia hispanica. The sequence goes on along the minus strand of NC_142692.1, from coordinate 50,164,044 downwards.
AGCCCTTCCCATGCCACGTCAGCACTAGTCCTTTCCATTCCACTGCCACATCACTAGCCCTTCCCACTCGCCCCTCCCACTAGCCCTTCCCATAATTAAATTAATTCACAATTAAAATTTAAATTCACGGAAATAAAATTCAACACGAATACGAACGGGAAATACGAAAATTACATTAAAAAAAATTACATAATTAAAAAAAATTACATAATTTAAAAAAAACATAGTTTAAAAATAAAATTACATAATACCCTCGGTTCTCACTCCTCCTCCTCGTCCTCGTCCCCGTCGCCCGTGCCGCTGCCACCTCTGACGTCCCCGCCCCCGATCTCGACGCCATCATCATCAATGGGTGGCATCCTTAAATCGCGCCGACATCGGTCGACCATCTCCTTGCACAGCCTTCTCAAGACTGGATCGTGCGTGTTATACCACTTCAAAGTGATCTGCATCAGGGTCTTCGTTTGCTGCGCGCGGGCGAGGCTGTCGTCCTCTTCTCCTCCTGGGACCTCCGATTCGACCTCGTAGGACCCGCTGCCGCTGCCGCTTCCCCTCGCCATCCGCTGCGCAGCCTGTTGCCCCATCGGGCGACGACGATGGCGAGAGTCTGTTCGTGGTAGCGGGGCCACTTCCTCGGCTTCGGGGAGCTCGTGCGAACCAGCACTGCTGCTGTACTCACCGGAAGAGTTGATCTTCGTCCGCTTCCAGCCCGATTCGACACCAATCGCAAACTTTTGCCAATCCTTGACCACAAGAAAGGCCTCCCACTGGTCAAACTCTTTGATCCCCAACTCTTTGCTGGGGTACTGGGAGAAGGTTTGTCTCCGCACATCATCCTCAGACATCCCGCTGCTTACCACGCGCATGTTGTTTTGGTAGAGGGCGGCAAAACGACTGAGCTTAGGCCTCAACCGGAGCCACTGTTTCCGGCATTGCTCGGGGATGCGAGGCTTCGCCCCAGGCGGTTTGTTGGCGCAGTAGGCGGCACTGATGCGATGCCACATTCGGTCAATATACTGGTTCGCTCCGACGTAGGGATCCTCTACAACACCGATCCATGCCTTCGCAAGCGCGGCATTTTCCCACACGGTCCAGATCGTCCTCCTCTCAGTCTCATTCGCACCCTCCTCCTCACCCATCCTCGTGTGTGAGGAAGAGCTCGGGACTTTTCCCTTGCCCCTACCCCCGCTCCTGGCCGTGGCCTTGCTTTTTCTCCTGCCCCTTGCAGGCCCCGCCTCCTGGGGAGTCTCACGGATCGGCGATAGCCCCAGATCCTCAAAAGAGAAAGTCTCGATGCCGGCGTACTGAGTCTCCGGAACAGAAGAAGGGGAGTCATCGGCCAACAAATCTATATATGGCCGATAGACAGATTCCCTAGGCGTCCTCGGGCTCTTGTGCTGCATCGACCCACTCACCGACATATTTGGCGGCGTACCGCCCATCCCCACTGCCCCGGGCACCATCCCTCCCACCCCCGCCATATTTGGCGGCATACCGCCCATCCCCGCTGCCCCTGGCATAGTCCCACCCATCCCCGCCATATTTGGCGGCATACCGCCCATCCCCGCAGTCCCACCCATCCCCGCCATATTTGGCGGCATACCGCCCATCCCCGCAGTCCCACCCATCCCCGACATATTTGTCGGCATACTCGCTGCCCCCGGCATCATCTGACCCATTTGACTCATCCAAGTGTACATATTGTAGAACATTTGGGGAGTCATCGCCGGCATACCGCCCATCCCCGCCATCTGGGGATTCATCCCCGCAAAATTTCCCTCCGATCCGATGGGAATCGAGGGTGTGTTCCCTCTGCTCGTGGTGGGGGAGTTTCTATTGTACTCCATTGTAGTAGAAATGAAATTTGTAGAGAGAGAGAAACTTGTCAACACAAGTGGTGTGAATGAAATGAAGTTGGGGGAGCCCTGTTTATAGAGTTTATTTATAAAAAAAAAAAATTAAAATGTCGGACGTCCGACCTTCGCCACAGTGGCGGACGTCCGGTCGGACGTCGACGGGAGGGGCGAGGCCATCGCAGGGGCACACGGGACGGGCGTGGGCGGCCGTCCGCCCACTATGGCGCCCGTCCACGACGGGCGAGTGGGAAGGGCACCGGTGGAGACACCCTAAGTTGGAGTAGTATTTTTGTTACTCATGTAGACTGTAGTATACGGAGTATTTTTTTAAAATAATTAATATATTTAATTTTTCTTATCTCTTATTTTACTTTTATTTCAATTATTTATTTTATTTTGATTTTTACTTTATTCTTTCTTTGCCCATCACTTTATTATCTATTTTATTATATATTTACTTTAATCATCAAATACGTATTTTCTAATTTATGTATCTAAAAGAAATGATTCCTTCGTCCAAAAGATGTCACACTTGTGGGACGGCACAGAGTTTTAGAAGGTTTTGTTTTAGGTGTGAAGTGAAAAGAGAAAATATAATTTTTTATATATTAATGTGAGAGAAAACTTTTTCTGAAAGAGTGAACTACAAAAATAGTACCAGAAAATGGGGTTTGCACATTTTTAGTATCCAACGTTAAGAAAATCACATGTTCAGTCAAAAGTTTCATCTCAAATTCAGTCACGATTTTTACTATTCTACCCTTCAGCTCTTGAGGCGTGCATTTATCATTTTACCGCGATTTGATACATGCATGTGCGAGCCAAATCATGCTTTTTTTCTTGGAATAGACATATGGAGGCAGGGAAGTTGAGGGGTGTTTTTTTCTTTTCTCTCTCTTGGATTTGATATACGTAAAGTTACACACTACACAAAAAAATTGAAGTTGAAATTTGAAAGTTTCATGCTTACTCTCACAGTTTTTCTCTCTCTCTCTCTCACTATCACATTTTCTCTCTTTCTGCCACTCTAACATTTCTGGATCAAAAGGAATAAGGGTTTGGAAGAACGTCGTTTGATATTTCTCACAGTCGGAGGGTTTGAAATTCTTCAAAATATCCAGCTTCGGTGGTTGTAGTAATGCCACAGAGAAAAGTGGTGAAAAAAGAAACGAGGGGAGCCGGAGCCGAGCGGCGGGCCACATTTTCAGGGCAGAGCACCGACCGAACCTGAGGTGATCGTTTTGGATGATGAGGAGAAATGGAAGATACGTGGTCCAGACATAGATATCTTCCACACTGAACATGGTTAGTTGATTTATTTTTTCAAATTTGCTTGTAATCGCGTTTCGTAAAATACGGTCCAAAATGGTTATGGAGCCCTGATGTTGTTGTCGTTGTGATGTTTTGAATTTTATTTATATTGTTGCATGTGTTTGATTTTTTGTTTTGGACCCATGGTGTTGTTGTAGTAATGATTTTGATTTTTTCTTTTAACACAACTGACAACCTGAAATTGTTTTTCATTGCCTTGCACCATGAGGCTGCTTTCCACAAAGAGGATAACTTGTACTCCCTCCGTTTCTTCATAGTTGAGGCGAAACTTTTCGGCACGGAGTTTTAGAAAATGAATGTTGGGTGTGTTAAATAAATAGATAAAAAACTAATAGAGATGAAAAGTTAGAGAGAATAAAATGTAAAGTGAATAAAGTAAGATAAAGTAAAGTAAGAAAGAGGAAAAAGTTACCATATATGGAAATGACTCAACTATGAAGAAACTTCCTAAAATGAAAAATGACTCAAATATGAAGAAACAGAGGGAAGGGGACGGTCTGAATTACGTGGATTACTACAATGTAGATAATTTTAAACTGTTAGACCTATAGTGTATGATTGGCCGATTTGGGCCACGGAAGGGAGCTCATTTGCGCCTTTGTGTATTGTGATCCGAAAAATGAGGACCAGTGCAAGGGGACTGAAATGGGACTCCCTCTGAGTCTTATAACCGATGAGATGCATTTGTCAAGGTTCTTGTCCGTGACAACAACATATAGGAAAATGGTATACATGTATGCAATAGAGGTGATTGTTTCTGATGCAGTTTTGCAGAAGAAGCTGGATGAACGGCGTGAGTTTGAAAAGTTGTTGAAGGTGCCATATTTTGGTGTAGTCATTAGAGAGTTAGAAGAGAGTCTGAGCCTAAGATTCGTAAGCCGAAACCGAAATCTCCAAAGCAAAGTAAACATAGAAAAAGTGAAAGACTGTTGATTGGTTGGTGTGAAAAGGATATTGAATTTGAAGAGTACATGGCGAAAAGTCTTGCAGACTACTATAAGACAAAAACCAACAGAGAGGATGCCGAAGCTTCAAAAACTGTTGCGGTTGAAGTACATTTTTTTTTTCATAACAAATTGTTACATTATTGAAAATTCATGACATTGATGTTATATTTCAGGTTAATTGTGCATAGAATGTAGATGAATGGGTGACAAATGCAGAATATGCATTGAATGCGGGTGTAAGGGTATAGGGTTTAGGATTACAAATGCAGAATATGCATAGAATGCAGAATTATGTAAGCAGTGAAGAATGTGTAGGAGGTGTTGGTTGTAACAGCCCGACATTTCTAGGGTATAATAAATACGGCGACTGTTAACTAGGCGGACTTAAGTGCAACAAGAACATAGACTAGGGTTTCAATTAAAGAGATTTGACCAATTGTTTAATGAAGATCAACGCTACAAGTCAACGGCTTTAAATACGAAGATCAAGATTTAATAGATAGCATAGGCTAAGCTCAAAAATCAAAGGTTTATTGTAGCTCCAACAAAACGCAATAATTTCCCAATATTCCAAATCAAGGAAATAGGTTCAAGACAACCAACGATAATAAGTTTTAAAATATTCAGCGGAAGCATTTCAAGAGAAAGCGAAGCCATGTATGAAGACACGACTACACTCAAAATCCCAACTATCCATATTATTCGATTCAATTGTCTCAACACCACCGACCGTCCGTCGCCGCTCAACCTGCACATAGGGAAAACACATGCAGGGCTGAGTATTTTAAACATACTCAGTGGACTCATGCCAAATCATTTTATAGTTATGCCACCCTTACCATAGTGAACTCGAGGTTTTGCATTTATTTAAAGATAAGCATCGAGTATCACAAAATATTTCATGGACTGGCCATTCAAACAATACCTCCCATTTTCTCATCAATCATCATTTCATATGGTGCGATGAAGTGTGGCCACACTTTCACCCACGAGATCGGCCGACTAGCAAGGACGGCTCCCGATCTCCAGTGTACACTAGCCTGATAGGGTTTGCGGCCCTACTCAGACCCGAATTCGTTTTTATAGCCACTGTAGCCTAATGGAGCGTACTCACAATCTAGGCATCAGGCACACACAATATCCAAAATAATTCATAGGCATGGCATAACAGTTTAATCCACCCTTATTTCTCCAACATCATAACTTTGCATATAGAAGAGTTTAAGAATAAAGCCCACCTCGATTTCCTTCGAGTTCAAAAAATGCACTTCTTCTTGTTATCACACCGGGAACGCGAACTATCACCTTTAGTTCATATATTTCAAATAAGTCTCAATCATGGATCAAAATCATGCATGATCTCACGTTTCCCTTTTCCCATCGATTATTTTCAATATCACCAATCAAAATCAAAGTACGATTATCATATCGTTTTTATTAACACAACAATTCCAGATTTATCATCACATCGTGTCACGCATGAGTGTTCCCACACAACACACGCACACACGCAACACACATGTGCACGCCTACCGAGGCGTGCAAACACACACACACACACGGTCTCACACACGCACATGCATCCAAATTCACCGATTAATTTCCCCCTTCACTCGTTCTAAATGCATGTGGACTCAAGAACACCGATTGATCGGTAGGAGAAGAAAAGATTAATAATAGAAGTACCTTTTCTTGCAAAAACAAACGGTAGAAACAAGTAGAATCTTGATTCTTCAATGAATTCTTGAATTGCAGCTTCAATTCTTCTCCAAAAGATGAAGAATTAATGGAGAAAATTTTGAGAGAATGGAGAAAAGGGGTGGACGAAAATATGGAGGAGTGGGCGGCGGTTTTTGATGAATTAGGTTTAGGATTTTCACTCCTTATTTATAGAGTGCAAGATATACTCCAATAATTAAATAAATCAAGATTTGGAGAAGATATGGTGGTTAAGTAGCGTTAAAGTGGTAGAGAAAAATAGAGAATTTCGAAAATGCGTTATCCCTTTCGACGGGGATACCTTGAGAAAAACCTTATCATCGACTTGAAATTGCAAGTCGGTCCGTCGGACATCATCGTAAGACTTTTGTCTGTCCTGGGCTTCCTTCATTCTCACACGGATTTGTCAAACAATTTCAATCATCTCCTCGACTGCGTCGGGTCCAAGTACCCTTCGCTCACCAACTTCATCCCAGTAGACCGGTGATCTACAATTTTTTCCATATAAGGCTTCATATGGCGCCATGTTAATCGTTGCTTGGAAACTGTTGTTGTAAGCTAATTCGATCAAAGGTAGTGCGGTCTCCCAACTTCCGCCTCGGTCGAGCACCACGGCTCTTAGCATATCCTCGAGAGTTTGTATCGTCCTCTCGGATTGTCCATCGGACTGTGGGTGAAACGTTGTGCTAAAGTTCAATCGTGTTCCAAGCTCACGTTGTAGACTAATCCAAAATTTTGAAGTGAACTTTGGGTCACGATCAGACGTAATCGTCACTGGGACTCCATGCAATCGCACGATTTCTCTTATGTAGATACGCGCTAGTCTGTCCGATCCATGAGTTATCGGAATCGGTATGAAATGCGCACATTTGGTGAGTCGATCTACAATCACCCAAATGGCGGTGTTTCCTTTGAGAGTCTTTGGCAAGGCCGTCACGAAATCCATGGTGATGTGCTCCCACTTCCACTCGGGTATCTCCAACGGTTGTAATTTTCCATATGGTCGTTAGTGTAAAGCCTTCACCCGTTGGCAGGCTAAGCAACGTTCTACAAACGTCGCGACATCCTTCTTCATGCCATTCCACCAAAATGACTTCTTCAAGTGTTGGTACATCTTCGTGCTTCCAGGGTGAGCAGTGTATGGAGTCTCATGAGCGAATGAGCTTCGCTCATGATCTCGTTCTTGAGTTCCTCGTTGTCGGGCACGCATAGTCTTCCTTCAAATATGAGGGCATTATCGGACTCCTCACTAAAATTTCCCGATTTGCCCGTTCTCACTTCCACTCGAATCTCTTCAAGTTTCGCATCCATTCGTTGCGCTGCAACGATTCTTGTTTTCAAATCTGGTTCCACCACTAAGGTGGCGATTCGTCCTTCCACCATTTCAAGTGCCCTTATCACTTCCAATCGCAATTTACTAAACTCTCGTATCAAACTTTCTTCTTCCGTCAGAAAAGCTAGTTGCGAATGATCCTTTCGGCTCAAAGCATCTGCCACCACATTTGCTTTGTCGGGGTGGTAATTGATACCACAATCGTAGTCCTTCACTAGTTCGAGCCATCTTCGTCGTCTCATGTTCAAGTCCTTCTGCTCGAAGAAGTATTTCAAGCTCTTGTGGTCCGTAAAGATTTCACATCGAACTCCGTAGAGATGGTGCCTCCAAATCTTTAGGGCATGTACCACTGCCGCTAACTCCAAATCGTGTGTTGGGTAATTCAACTCGTGTGGTCTCAACTGTCGTGACGCGTAGGCGATCACCTGTTGTTTTGCATCAACATGCATCCTAGTCCAACTTTCGAAGCATCGGTGTAGACTACGTAGTTCACTCCAGACTCGGGCACAGCTAAAACTGGCGCGGTAGTCAATTTCTCCTTCAAGAGTTGAAAGCTTGCTTCACACTCTGGGGTCCAATTCACCTTGACTCCCTTCTTAAGTTGTTGCGTCATTGGTCTCGCTATCTTAGAGAATCCTTCTATAAACCTTCGGTAGTATCCTGCCAAGCCTAGGAAACTCCGAATCTCGTTTGGTGTTGATGGTGACTTCCATTGTTGCACGGCTTCAACTTTGGCGGGGTCCACTCTGATTCCTTCTGCCGACACAATGTGTCCAAGAAAGTTTACTTCTTTCAGCCAAAATTCACACTTGCTGAATTTGGCGTATAGCTTCTCGTTTCTCAAAGTCTCCAAAGCGATTCGTAGATGCTCCTCGTGCTCCTTCTCGTTCTTTGAGTACACTAAAACTTCATCGATAAATACTAGGACGAATTTATCCAAGTACAGGTGGAATATTCGATTCATCAAATCCATGAATACCGCTGGGGCATTCGTTAGGCCGAACGGCATTACAACGAACTCGTAGTGTCCATATCTTGTACGAAACACAGTCTTCGGTATGTCCTCTCTTCGAACTCTTAGTTGATGATATCCGGACCTCAAGTCCATCTTCGAAAACACTCCGGCTCCTGGAAGTTGATCGAACAGGTCATCGATCCTCGGCAGTGGATACTTGTTCTTAAGGGTCAATTTGTTTAATTCTCCATAGTCGATGCACATCCTCATCGATCCATCCTTCTTCTTTACGAAAAGTACTGGTGCGCCCCACGGCGAAACACTAGGCCTAACAAAACCTAGGTCCATGAGCTCTTGAAGTTGTATCTTGAGTTCCTCCAATTCCTTAGGCGTCATTCGACACGGTGCCTTAGACACAGGTGCGGCTCCTGGTTCGAGGTCGATTGTGAACTCCAATTGTCGATCTGGCGGCGGTCCAGGTAACACTTCAAAAAAAACGTCTGGAAATTCTCGCACGACAACGACGTCTTTCACTCTCCTTTCCTCCTTCTCCTCTTCGTGGAGATAGACAAGATGTGCGGGACGTCCTTTCTTCATCATCGCGGTAGCTTACAGCGCAAAGATTATAGAGGTTCGTCGGTTCATCGAGATTCAATGGTATATGGTGGGTTCCTTTCCTGGAGCTTATAGAGATATTTCTCTCTCCTTACAACGAATCGTCGCAAAATTTGTAGTCAACCATTCCATCCCTAAGATTATATCGATATCCTCCATCGTCATAACTTGCATATCGTGAGCGACTAACTTAAGTTCTCCCATAAAAATTTCTACGTTCGAGCATGTTCGAGAGATTTCTATCGTCCCACTCACTGGTGATGACACCATCATCTTATCGATAAACAATTATCACATAAACAGTCATGCATTGATCATCAGCTATTCGTACATATATTTCCTTTCTCAAGAGATTATTGTTTAAGTTTGATCTTCTAGCAGCTTGTGACAGGCAGTTCGTGGTTGCAGAATATCTAACGTCTCGTTTATTGGTTATGTCGAAGCTTTTAGTTGGTGTAAAGAAAATTCCGCGCGTGATTGGCCATAGGAACTTATTCCTCGTGTGTATCCAAAAGCACAACTCTAACATTTCCTTGAGTCTAGTATCAATAATTTGAAAAAAAAAATTGATCAAACAGTCTTACTCGGATAGAAACTGATTTCAACTCGAAAAAAGCACCACAAAATGTCTTTCATCGGAAGGCTCCAAACTTAATTGAGGAAACAACAATAATATTTCTAGCTCGACACTTTCAAATCTCATCATTGACAATTGGTTTGAAACAAAGCAAGGAATAAGTTCAATTGAACTTAACTCGTCCATTTTGAGAATTTAACTGGTTTTAGAAGGATCAAGTAAAACCCATAGAGCTTGAGAATTTACTTCTGACGAGAGTTCGAAAGAACATGAGGTAGGTCATGGAAACATGATGAAACTGCAATAAATCTCAAATTCCATAGCAGACTGCCCGATCAAAATTTGCAAAAATTCTGGACAGCAATGAATGATATCGTTCAAACATGTCAAAGCCTAAAACAATCAGTCGCGGCAGAATTTCGAAACATAAACAAATGTCATGAAGTAGCACTATCAATGGTTCAATGACATCATGTTATTGAAAAATGAAATCACATCAATGGATTCACGGGTTTGTTGAGGGCAACTCAAAGTGATTGGAACTTTTCAGAAAATTAACACGATCAAACCCGTTAACGAAGGAGAGAACATCATAGCCTCAACTTGGTGTTGGCGAAAGAAAAATCATTGAGCTACAAAGAATTTCACTTCTGCAAGAACGAACTGGCGAAATGAAGAGGTGAACAAAATTCCAAGTAGAATATTCCATCATTTGAATAAATCAGGTCTGGAGATGTGATCATACTAAAGGTCATAACTGCAAACAACTTTAGGATCAAAGTTCAATGACGGAGGCTCGTAAAATTAAATATCGTCCTTATGAATGACGAATTAAAGAAGACCACTCAATCCAGATGTCCAAAGTTACAAGGGCAAACACCAAATTTTCAAGCCAAGTGAGTCATGACTCGTTATAGGAAAAGAAATAATGGATATCACTTGCAAATTGTGAATCAACCAAGGCGTTTAAATAGACAATGGCTCACGGTTATTCAAAATGTCCCGAAAAGAACTTAGGATCCAAGTAAGTACTGTTGATTTAAAAATCGGTCATTCAAGCTACGAAGGTCGCACTCTCTCGCACATTTTTCGCGAGCATGAACGTGGTAACATCATTCTATGGAACCGTGGATTCCAAATTGAGATTCATCGTATCATCGAAATTAATAACTATTTTTGATGGCCGCATCTTCAAAGTCTTCTTCTTGCCATGCCACATGGTCATTTTCGATTGCCATTATACATGCGATCTTAATGTGTCACAAACGTCGTCGTATTTGTGTCGCGTCGCCACTTTGGCAGGGTATGCAAGACTGCATAGTTTTATTAGCTCTTAGGTACGATCTCACCATTGTAAAAGGATACACCAAGTTCAACATATATATATTTTCGTTGGTTTTGTCACTCAGGAAAGTGATATTGCAGTTGTCATCTTGCAACTGAGTTTTAGCACGTTCAGTCTGGCCTACTTCTTAGGCACTCTATAATTTCAAGCATAGCTTGAAGTCTCACACTTCAACGTATATTCGATCATTACTTAAATGCTATTCAAGCTTCATAGGGCTTCTACGTTCGCAACAAAGTTCACAAATTTCACATTTCACTCTCGAAGTGATTCTATACGGTAGCTTCATTGGTCATAGATTATCACCACATGAAACTTCATTCATGTATTGCACAATCAAACATGTTTGTCATATAACCCATTTGGTGTTTCATAACAAGCATCGTAAATCGATATATGTGAATAGCAACACTCAGTCAATCAATCATTCATGGAATCGCATTTCATAAATCATGCAGTTCATGCGCATCTACATCACAATCACAATTCGCAACCACACGCGTATCATGTTTTTCCTTTCACAGTTTCTTAGTCATGAAATTTCAACCACATAGGCACAAAGTTTTGTCGTTCATGGAAGCAACATGTATTTCCTTCAAGTTAATTCTTTAGTTTCGCAGAAGTGATATCAAATCTCAACATCAACCAATACAAGTTCACAATCATACTTCAATATCCATCACATTCAACGCCTTCATGCCTCATTGTTAAAAACAATTTGTATATTCTCATAATGTCTCACATTTCATATCTTCACAACATTTTCCAAAAGCCACAGTATTTACTTCCTATTTCCCATAGGAGTTGTTTCGTAGCAGCCAAGTAATCACAATCATATAGGATTTCATTCATCCAAGCACATAAAGTCTAACACATATTTGCCGATTTTCTTTATCGAGAAAAATACAAGTTCACTTGCACAACATCATTCATCATTCTTGGCATAGTCGCAATTAGCAAATTCATATCCACGCATATACATCATTTCACACTTCCAAGCAATATTTTCAAAGACGCCATATTAACTTCGATTCCCATTGAAATATTTTCATTTACACCAGAGTAATATTCCCATCGCAATTTCCAACATTTCACAAACTCAAATCAATACTCATCGAGATACTTGTTACCTCATTCTTCGTGGTTGAGCGGAGACGCGCCGTGGTGTTGAGTCTTCGACGATTATTATTTAATCAATTTTCCCAAATTTCAGATTTTATTTCAACAAGACTCTTGGGTCCAGAGCGGAAAGAACTGAGGCTCTGATACCAACTGTAACAGCCCGGCATTTCTAGGGTATAATAAATACGGCGACTGTTAACTAGGCGAACTTAAGTGCAACAAGAACATAGACTAGGGTTTCAATTAAAGAGATTTGACCAAGTGTTTAATGAAGATCAACGCAACAAGTCAACGGCTTTAAATACGAAGATCAAGATTTAATAGATAGCATAAGCTAAGCTCAAAAATCAAAGGTTTATTGTAGCTCCAACAAAACGCAATAATTTCCCAATATTCCAAATCAAAGAAATAGGTTCAAGACAACCAACGATAATAAGTTTCAAAATATTCAGCGGAAGCATTTCAAGAGAAAGCGAAGCCATGTATGAAGACACGACTACACTCAAAATCCAACCATCCATATTATTCGATTCAATTGTCTCAACACCACCGACCGTCCGTCGCCGCTCAACCTGCACATAGGGAAAACACATGCAGGGCTGAGTATTTTAAACATACTCAGTGGACTCATGCCAAATCATTTTATAGTTATGCCACCCTTACCATAGTGAACTCGAGGTTTTGCATTTATTTAAAGATAAGCATCGAGTATCACAAAATATTTCATGGACTGGCCAGTCAAACAATACCTCCCATTTTTTCATCAATCATCATTTCATATGGTGCGACGAAGTGTGGCCACACTTTTGCTCACGAGATCGGCCGACTAGCAAGGACGGCTCCCGATCTCCAGTGTACACTAGCCTGATAGGGTTTGCGGCCCTACTCAGACCCGAATTCGTTTTTATAGCCACTGTAGCCTAATGGAGCGTACTCACAATCTAGGCATCAGGCACACACAATATCCAAAATAATTCATAGGCATGGCATAACAGTTTAATCCACCCTTATTTCTCCAACATCATAAATTTGCATATAGAAGAATTTAAGAATAAAGCCCACCTCGATTTCCTTCGAGTTCAAAAAATGCACTTCTTCTTGTTATCACACCGGGAACGCGACCTATCACCTTTAGTTCATATATTTCAAATAAGTCTCAATCATGGATCAAAAACATGCATGATCTCACGTTTCCCTTTTCCCATCGATTATTTTCAATATCACCAATCAAAATCAAAGTACGATTATCATATCGTTTTTATTCACACAACAATTCCAGATTTATCATCACATCGTGTCACGCATGAGTGTTCCCACACAACACACGCACACACGCAACACACATGTGCACGCCTACCGAGGCGTGCACACACACACACACACGGTCTCACACACGCACATGCATCCAAATTCACCGATTAATTTCCCCCTTCACTCGTTCTAAATGCATGTGGACTCAAGAACACCGATTGATCGGTAAGAGAAGAAAAGATTAATAATAGAAGTACCTTTTCTTGCAAAAACAAACGGTAGAAACAAGTAGAATCTTGATTCTTCAATGAATTCTTGAATTGCAGCTTCAATTCTTCTCCAAAAGATGAAGAATTAATGGAGAAAATTTTGAGAGAATGGAGAAAAGGGGTGGACGAAAATGTGGAGGAGTGGGCGGCGGTTTTTGATGAATTAGGTTTAGGATTTTCACTCCTTATTTATAGAGTGCAAGATATACTCCAATAATTAAATAAATCAAGATTTGGAGAAGATATGGTGGTTAAGTAGCGTTAAAGTGGTAGAGAAAAATAGAGAATTTCGAATTCTAGGCTATTAAATTAGCCTATGATTTAATTTGAATATTTCACGGAGTAGGATCAAATATCACGGAGCAAGAAAAATAATAATAACTCTCCCAAAAAATGTGGAAAGTGGCGTGGGAATTGATTCTCCATAAGGAATCAATTTAAATATTATTTAAACAAGATATGGCAAGATATGCTAGGATATTTGAATTTATATATGGAAGAGAATAAACAAGGGATCAAATAATATAATATTAAAATCCCTTCTCCCATAAAATAGGGATTTTCGAAAATCCCAAGAAATAATAGGGGTTTCGAATTTTTCATCACTCAAATAAGGAATAATCGGACTTTGGATTTAATTTGGATAATTATCCCAAGCAATAATTAAATCCAAGAAAATAGGATTTCTTTCCAATAAATAGGAGGGGGTCGATAATTCCACATACTTAAATAATGCTCCTATTAAATTCTCACTCATCCCTTAGGAAAATATTTCACCACAATTATTCTTTCTCCCCACATTCAAAATATCCACATATTCGGATTTCACCTCCACTTCACATTTTCCAACGACTTTGGCCATTCCACGGCCACGTCATATTTTCCACAATATTGACTATTCAATAGCCACGTCACATATTCAACAAGGTTGACTATTCAACTCAATCTCAACCCATATCGCAATTAGGTCACAAAGAACATTGCATTTTATCACTCATCATTTAATTCCACATATCATAGCATTAAAAGCATTTAATGCAAAAATTTTATATCTTGAAAATTAGGGTTCGAAAAAGCGGGATGTTACATCCTACCACCCTTAAAGAAATTTCGTCCCGAAATTTGGTACCTTCATGGGAAAAGTTCCGGGTACTGTTCCTTCATCTTATCCTCGAGCTCCCATGTGGCTTCCTCATATTCGTGGTTTCTCCAAAGTACTTTCACGCTAGCAATAGATTTGTTCCTCAAGATTTGAACTTTACGGTCCAAAATCATCTGAGGTCGTTCCTCATAAGTCAAATCCAGATTCAAAGCAACTTCCTCGTAATGAATCACGTGTTTTGGGTCGAACACGTACTTTCGCAACTGCGACACATGGAAAACGTTGTGTACGTTCCCAAGATTTGGCGGTAGCGCTAATCGATAGGCTACGGGTCCTACTCCTTCGAGAATTTCATAAGGACCGATAAAACGTGGTTTCAACTTTCCCTTAACACCAAAATGCGTTATCCCTTTCGACGGGGATACCTTGAGAAAAACCTTAAAATCGACTTGAAATTGCAAGTCGGTCCGTCGGACATCATCGTAAGACTTTTGTCTGTCTTTGGCTTCCTTCATTCTCACACGGATTTGTCGAACAATTTCAATCATCTCCTCGACTGCGTCGGGTCCATGTACCCTTCGCTCACCAACTTCATCCCAGTAGAGCGGTGATCTACAATTTTTTCCATATAAGGCTTCATATGGCGCCATGTTAATCGTTGCTTGGAAACTGTTGTTGTAAGCTAATTCGATCAACGGTAGTGCGGTCTCCCAACTTCCGCCTCGGTCGAGCACCACGGCTCTTAGCATATCCTCGAGAGTTTGTATCGTCCTCTCGGATTGTCCATCGGACTGTGGGTGAAACGTTGTGCTAAAGTTCAATCGTGTTCCAAGCTCGCGTTGTAGACTAATCCAAAATTTTGAAGTGAACTTTGGGTCACGATCAGACGTAATCGTCACTGGGACTCCATGCAATCGCACGATTTCTCTTATGTAGATACGCGCTAGTCTGTCCGATCCATGAGTTATCGGAATCGGTATGAAATGCGCACATTTGGTGAGTCGATCTACAATCACCCAAATGGCGGTGTTTCCTTTGAGAGTCTTTGGCAAGGCCGTCACGAAATCCATGGTGATGTGCTCCCACTTCCACTCGGGTATCTCCAACGGTTATAATTTTCCATATGGTCGTTAGTGTAAAGCCTTCACCCGTTGGCAGGCTAAGCAACGTTCTACAAACGTCGCGACATCCTTCTTCATGTCATTCCACCAAAATGACTTCTTCAAGTGTTGGTACATCTTCGTGCTTCCAGGGTGAGCAGTGTATGGAGTCTCATGAGCGAATGAGCTTCGCTCATGATCTCGTTCTTGAGTTCCTCATTGTCGGGCACGCATAGTCTTCCTTCAAATATGAGGGCATTATCGGACTCCTCACTAAAATTTCCCGATTTGCCCGTTCTCACTTCCACTCGAATCTCTTCAAGTTTCGCATCCATTCGTTGCGCTGCAACGATTCTTGTTTTCAAATCTGGTTCCACCACTAAGGTGGCGATTCGTCCTTCCACCATTTCAAGTGCCCTTATCACTTCCAATCGCAATTTACTAAACTCTCGTATCAAACTTTCTTCTTCCGTCGGGAAAGCTAGTTGCGAATGATCCTTTCGGCTCAAAGCATCTGCCACCACATTTGCTTTGTCGGGGTGGTAATTGATACCACAATCGTAGTCCTTCACTAGTTCGAGCCATCTTCGTTGTCTCATGTTCAAGTCCTTCTGCTCGAAGAAGTATTTCAAGCTCTTGTGGTCCGTAAAGATTTCACATCGAACTCCGTAGAGATGGTGCCTCCAAATCTTTAGGGCATGTACCACTGCCGCTAACTCCAAATCGTGTGTTGGGTAATTCAACTCGTGTGGTCTCAACTGTCGTGACGCGTAGGCGATCACCTGTTGTTTTGCATCAACATGCATCCTAGTCCAACTTTCGAAGCATCGGTGTAGACTACGTAGTTCACTCCAGACTCGGGCACAGCTAAAACTGGCGCGGTAGTCAATTTCTCCTTCAAGAGTTGAAAGCTTGCTTCACACTCTGGGGTCCAATTCACCTTGACTCCCTTCTTAAGTTGTTGCGTCATTGGTCTCGCTATCTTAGAGAATCCTTCTATAAACCTTCGGTAGTATCCTGCCAAGCCTAGGAAACTCCGAATCTCGTTTGGTGTTGATGGTGACTTCCATTGTTGCACGGCTTCAACTTTGGCGGGGTCCACTCTGATTCCTTCTGCCGACACAATGTGTCCAAGAAAGTTTACTTCTTTCAGCCAAAATTCACACTTGCTGAATTTGGCGTATAGCTTCTCGTTTCTCAAAGTCTCCAAAGCGATTCGTAGATGCTCCTCGTGCTCCTTCTCGTTCTTTGAGTACACTAAAACTTCATCGATAAATACTAGGACGAATTTATCCAAGTACAGGTGGAATATTCGATTCATCAAATCCATGAATACCGCTGGGGCATTCGTTAGGCCGAACGGCATTACAACGAACTCGTAGTGTCCATATCTTGTACGAAACACAGTCTTCGGTATGTCCTCTCTTCGAACTCTTAGTTGATGATATCCGGACCTCAAGTCCATCTTCGAAAACACTCCGGCTCCTGGAAGTTGATCGAACAGGTCATCGATCCTCGGCAGTGGATACTTGTTCTTAAGGGTCAATTTGTTTAATTCTCCATAGTCGATGCACATCCTCATCGATCCATCCTTCTTCTTTACGAAAAGTACTGGTGCGCCCCACGGCGAAACACTAGGCCTAACAAAACCTAGGTCCATGAGCTCTTGAAGTTGTATCTTGAGTTCCTCCAATTCCTTAGGCGTCATTCGACACGGTGCCTTAGACACAGGTGCGGCTCCTGGTTCGAGGTCGATTGTGAACTCCAATTGTCGATCTGGCGGCGGTCCAGGTAACACTTCAAAAAAAACGTCTGGAAATTCTCGCACGACAGCGACGTCTTTCACTCTCCTTTCCTCATTCTCCTCTTCGTGGAGATAGACAAGATGTGCGGGACGTCCTTTCTTCATCATCGCGGTAGCTTACAGCGCAAAGATTATAGAGGTTCGTCGGTTCATCGAGATTCAATGGTATATGGTGGGTTCCTTTCCTGGAGCTTATAGAGATATTTCTCTCTCCTTACAACGAATCGTCGCAAAATTTGTAGTCAACCATTCCATCCCTAAGATTATATCGATATCCTCCATCGTCATAACTTGCATATCGTGAGCGACTAACTTAAGTTCTCCCATAAAAATTTCTACGTTCGAGCATGTTCGAGAGATTTCTATCGTCCCACTCACTGGTGATGACACCATCATCTTATCGATAAACAATTATCACATAAACAGTCATGCATTGATCATCAGCTATTCGTACATATATTTCCTTTCTCAAGAGATTATTGTTTAAGTTTGATCTTCTAGCAGCTTGTGACAGGCAGTTCGTGGTTGCAGAATATCTAACGTCTCGTTTATTGGTTATGTCGAAGCTTTTAGTTGGTGTAAAGAAAATTCCGCGCGTGATTGGCCATAGGAACTTATTCCTCGTGTGTATCCGAAAGCACAACTCTAACATTTCCTTGAGTCTAGTATCAATAATTTGAAAAAAAAATTGATCAAACAGTCTTACTTGGATAGAAACTGATTTCAACTCGAAAAAAGCACCACAAAATGTCTTTCATCGGAAGGCTCCAAACTTAATCGAGGAAACAACAATAATATTTCTAGCTCGACACTTTCAAATCTCATCATTGACAATTGGTTTGAAACAAAGCAAGGAATAAGTTCTATTGAACTTAACTCGTCCATTTTGAGAATTTAACTGGTTTTAGAAGGATCAAGTAAAACCCATAGAGCTTGAGAATTTACTTCTGACGAGAGTTCGAAAGAACATGAGGTAAGTCATGGAAACATGATGAAACTGCAATAAATCTCAAATTCCATAGCAGACTGCCCGATCAAAATTTGCAAAAATTCTGGACAGCAATGAATGATATCGTTCAAACATGTCAAAGCCTAAAACAATCAGTCGCGGCAGAATTTCGAAACATAAACAAATGTCATGAAGTAGCACTATCAATGGTTCAATGACATCATGTTATTGAAAAATGAAATCACATCAATGGATTCACGGGTTTGTTGAGGGCAACTCAAAGTGATTGGAATTTTTCACAAAATTAACACGATCAAACCCGTTAACGAAGGAGAGAACATCATAGCCTCAACTTGGTGTTGGCGAAAGAAAAATCATTGAGCTACAAAGAATTTCACTTCTGCAAGAACGAACTGGCGAAATGAAGAGGTGAACAAAATTCCAAGTAGAATATTCCATCATTTGAATAAATCAGGTCTGGAGATGTGATCATACTAAAGGTCATAACTGCAAACAACTTTAGGATCAAAGTTCAATGACGGAGGCTCGTAAAATTAAATATCGTCCTTATGAATGACGAATTAAAGAAGACCACTCAATCCAGATGTCCAAAGTTACAAGGGCAAACACCAAATTTTCAAGCCAAGTGAGTCATGACTCGTTATAGGAAAAGAAATAATGGATATCACTTGCAAATTGTGAATCAACCAAGGCGTTTAAATAGACAATGGCTCACGGTTATTCAAAATGTCCCGAAAAGAACTTAGGATCCAAGTAAGTACTGTTGATTTAAAAATCGGTCATTCAAGCTACGAAGGTCGCACTCTCTCGCACATTTTTCGCGAGCATGAACGTGGTAACATCATTCTATGGAACCGTGGATTCCAAATTGAGATTCATCGTATCATCGAAATTAATAACTATTTTTGATGGCCGCATCTTCAAAGTCTTCTTCTTGCCATGCCACATGGTCATTTTCGATTGCCATTATACATGCGATCTTAATGTGTCACAAACGTCGTCGTATTTGTGTCGCGTCGCCACTTTGGCAGGGTATGCAAGACTGCATAGTTTTATTAGCTCTTAGGTACGATCTCACCATTGTAAAAGGATACACCAAGTTCAACATATATATATTTTCGTTGGTTTTGTCACTCAGGAAAGTGATATTGCAGTTGTCATCTTGCAACTGAGTTTTAGCACGTTCAGTCTGGCCTACTTCTTAGGCACTCTATAATTTCAAGCATAGCTTGAAGTCTCACACTTCAACGTATATTCGATCATTACTTAAATGCTATTCAAGCTTCATAGGGCTTCTACGTTCGCAACAAAGTTCACAAATTTCACATTTCACTCTCGAAGTGATTCTATACGGTAGCTTCATTGGTCATAGATTATCACCACATGAAACTTCATTCATGTATTGCACAATCAAACATGTTTGTCATATAACCCATTTGGTGTTTCATAACAAGCATCGTAAATCGATATATGTGAATAGCAACAC
Organism: Salvia hispanica; assembly: GCF_029641045.1. Taxonomy (NCBI): domain Eukaryota; kingdom Viridiplantae; phylum Streptophyta; class Magnoliopsida; order Lamiales; family Lamiaceae; genus Salvia; species Salvia hispanica. The sequence goes on along the minus strand of NC_142692.1, from coordinate 50,144,261 downwards.
TCGGTCAATCAATCATTCATGGAATCGCATTTCATAAATCATGCAGTTCATGCGCATCTACATCACAATCACAATTCGCAACCACACGCGTATCATGTTTTTCCTTTCACAGTTTCTTAGTCATGAAATTTCAACCACATAGGCACAAAGTTTTGTCGTTCATGGAAGCAACATGTATTTCCTTCAAGTTAATTCTTTAGTTTCGCAGAAGTGATAACAAATCTCAACATCAACCAATACAAGTTCACAATCATACTTCAATATCCATCACATTCAACGCCTTCATGCCTCATTGTTAAAAACAATTTGTATATTCTCATAATGTCTCACATTTCATATCTTCACAACATTTTCCAAAAGCCACAGTATTTACTTCCTATTTCCCATAGGAGTTGTTTCGTAGCAGCCAAGTAATCACAATCATATAGGATTTCATTCATCCAAGCACATAAAGTCTAACACATATTTGCCGATTTTCTTTATCGAGAAAAATACAAGTTCACTTGCACAACATCATTCATCATTCTTGGCATAGTCGCAATTAGCAAATTCATATCCACGCATATACATCATTTCACACTTCCAAGCAATATTTTCAAAGACGTCATATTAACTTCGATTCCCATTGAAATATTTTCATTTACACCAGAGTAATATTCCCATCGCAATTTCCAACATTTCACAAACTCAAATCAATACTCATCGAGATACTTGTTACCTCATTCTTCGTGGTTGAGCGGAGACGCGCCGTGGTGTTGAGTCTTCGACGATTATTATTTAATCAATTTTCCCAAATTTCAGATTTTATTTCAACAAGACTCTTGGGTCCAGAGCGGAAAGAACTGAGGCTCTGATACCAACTGTAACAGCCCGGCATTTCTAGGGTATAATAAATACGGCGACTGTTAACTAGGCGAACTTAAGTGCAACAAGAACATAGACTAGGGTTTCAATTAAAGAGATTTGACCAAGTGTTTAATGAAGATCAACGCAACAAGTCAACGGCTTTAAATACGAAGATCAAGATTTAATAGATAGCATAAGCTAAGCTCAAAAATCAAAGGTTTATTGTAGCTCCAACAAAACGCAATAATTTCCCAATATTCCAAATCAAAGAAATAGGTTCAAGACAACCAACGATAATAAGTTTCAAAATATTCAGCGGAAGCATTTCAAGAGAAAGCGAAGCCATGTATGAAGACACGACTACACTCAAAATCCAACCATCCATATTATTCGATTCAATTGTCTCAACACCACCGACCGTCCGTCGCCGCTCAACCTGCACATAGGGAAAACACATGCAGGGCTGAGTATTTTAAACATACTCAGTGGACTCATGCCAAATCATTTTATAGTTATGCCACCCTTACCATAGTGAACTCGAGGTTTTGCATTTATTTAAAGATAAGCATCGAGTATCACAAAATATTTCATGGACTGGCCAGTCAAACAATACCTCCCATTTTTTCATCAATCATCATTTCATATGGTGCGACGAAGTGTGGCCACACTTTTGCCCACGAGATCGGCCGACTAGCAAGGACGGCTCCCGATCTCCAGTGTACACTAGCCTGATAGGGTTTGCGGCCCTACTCAGACCCGAATTCGTTTTTATAGCCACTGTAGCCTAATGGAGCGTACTCACAATCTAGGCATCAGGCACACACAATATCCAAAATAATTCATAGGCATGGCATAACAGTTTAATCCACCCTTATTTCTCCAACATCATAAATTTGCATATAGAAGAATTTAAGAATAAAGCCCACCTCGATTTCCTTCGAGTTCAAAAAATGCACTTCTTCTTGTTATCACACCGGGAACGCGAACTATCACCTTTAGTTCATATATTTCAAATAAGTCTCAATCATGGATCAAAAACATGCATGATCTCACGTTTCCCTTTTCCCATCGATTATTTTCAATATCACCAATCAAAATCAAAGTACGATTATCATATCGTTTTTATTCACACAACAATTCCAGATTTATCATCACATCGTGTCACGCGTGAGTGTTCCCACACAACACACGCACACACGCAACACACATGTGCACGCCTACCGAGGCGTGCACACACACACACACACGGTCTCACACACGCACATGCATCCAAATTCACCGATTAAATTTCCCCTTCACTCGTTCTAAATGCATGTGGACTCAAGAACACCGATTGATCGGTAGGAGAAGAAAAGATTAATAATAGAAGTACCTTTTCTTGCAAAAACAAACGGTAGAAACAAGTAGAATCTTGATTCTTCAATGAATTCTTGAATTGCAGCTTCAATTCTTCTCCAAAAGATGAAGAATTAATGGAGAAAATTTTGAGAGAATGGAGAAAAGGGGTGGACGAAAATATGGAGGAGTGGGCGGCGGTTTTTGATGAATTAGGTTTAGGATTTTCACTCCTTATTTATAGAGTGCAAGATATACTCCAATAATTAAATAAATCAAGATTTGGAGAAGATATGGTGGTTAAGTAGCGTTAAAGCGGTAGAGAAAAATAGAGAATTTCGAATTCTAGGCTATTAAATTAGCCTATGATTTAATTTGAATATTTCACGGAGTAGGATCAAATATCACGGAGCAAGAAAAATAATAATAACTCTCCCAAAAAATGTGGAAAGTGGCGTGGGAATTGATTCTCCATAAGGAATCAATTTAAATATTATTTAAACAAGATATGGCAAGATATGCTAGGATATTTGAATTTATATATGGAAGAGAATAAACAAGGGATCAAATAATATAATATTAAAATCCCTTCTCCTATAAAATAGGGATTTTCGAAAATCCCAAGAAATAATAGGGGTTTCGAATTTTTCATCACTCAAATAAGGAATAATCGAACTTTGGATTTAATTTGGATAATTATCCCAAGCAATAATTAAATCCAAGAAAATAGGATTTCTTTCCAATAAATAGGAGGGGGTCGATAATTCCACATACTTAAATAATGCTCCTATTAAATTCTCACTCATCCCTTAGGAAAATATTTCACCACAATTATTCTTTCTCCCCACATTCAAAATATCCACATATTCGGATTTCACCTCCACTTCACATTTTCAAACGACTTTGACCATTCCACGGCCACGTCATATTTTCCACAATATTGACTATTCAATAGTCACGTCACATATTCAACAAGTTTGACTATTCAACTCAATCTCAACCCATATCGCAATTAGATCACAAAGAACATTGCATTTTATCACTCATCATTTAATTCCACATATCATAGCATTAAAAGCATTTAATGCAAAAATTTTATATCTTGAAAATTAGGGTTCGAAAAAGCGGGATGTTACATTGGTGGTATTGAAATGGTTGCAGATGGTGCATTTTGTACAAGTTGATGAGGGTATTGCAGTGGACGTGCCTCATGATAATAAGGTAATCTGTTTTGATATTTATACAAGTTTGTGTAGTTTAATTAATATGTTTGGTGTACTTTGAAATGTGAGGTGCGATGGATGATTTGTACAGACTATTATGGATGGTGGTGTTGTACAAGGTTATGTTGTACACAGTGTTGTTGTACAAGGCGATGGAGGTAGCACAGTGGGTATAAAGCATGATAATGAGGTTAGTGGACATATGCAATAATGATGTTATTTCTACTTAGGATGTTTTTTACAGTTGTTTTTGTTTTATTGAGCTTTCATTGCCATTGATAACATATGCAGACTATGGATGATCGAGCATGCTCAGCACCGCGCGATAAGGGGTAATGTGAATAGTTGTTCCACAAGAGAATGTCTATGTACCATGTCTGGATGACCTTCTTACAGACTACCCTTTACGCAATGACAGCGGCGATGATGAGGTGTGCGAATTTATTTCTTTGGATGAGATGTGTCATAATGAGCAGTTGTTCTCGTCACACTTTGAGTACATTTTTCAGCAAGAAAGTCAAATTACAAGTGGATGTGGTGGATGGGCGTGTGTGAATGAAGAGTGTGAAAGTAATCTAGAAGGAGAATTGGTTCGTGAAGTTGTTGAAAATGAAGTTTGTGATGGTAAAGAATTCCATGATCTCCTAGAGAGGGGTGGAGGTAATCAAGAAGGGACATCCGCCACACAAGTTGGTGAGGGTACAGTCTGACAACAGAAACAAAAAGAAACAAGGAAGAAGGCCAGCAGAGACAATGCAAATTGTTGATCCTTATGAATCAGACCTTCTGCAAGATTATTTGCACCGTCCACTATGGGATCACTTAGCATCTGATGGGGAAAGAGATGAGAACTTAGCATTATACTCTATATTCATGTTCACTAAGAATGTCCTACACATTAATGACAAGACTAAATTGAGGGCTATATGCAAGGGAAAGAGATGCAAATGGTTTGTTTATTTGCGTAAAATAGTGCATACAACACAAAAGACTACATTTTGAAGAAGGTACACAAAGAGCAATGAGGATCACATATACTATTTCCTACTCCATCTACTACTACATACACACGAACATTAGTGATGAACCTGATGCAAATCAAATATTCAATGTTTTTATCCTCAAACTTTAGGGGGTATTTACTTAGTTCATCATAAGAAACCTCTTTGAAGCATTTTATCAAACATATTATGGGCAAAAGTATATTCTTTCAATGTTTGTAAATTTCAAAGCTTCCATTCATGTACGTGTATTGTGAATGAGTTCCTCAATTTGTAAACACTCAATTTGGTGAAAATGGGACCCGAGCAGCAGCGTGGAGGATAGAACTTCGCCGGAGACTCGCCGGGAGTGCACAATGCTCCGAACATTTGCTGTTTCGCGCAGCAGAAACCACCCGCCCGGGTGAGTTTTACACCAACAATTACACCCGCCCGGGCTGCTTCTTCAAGGCGTAAGGAGTCCAGAGAGGGCAAATTTTATGACACCCGGCCGGGTGATTTTTCAGCTTCAAAATCTACCTGGCCGGGCAGAGTAATTTTCACGCAAATCAACAGTTTCTTGCGGCAGTTTCTTTTTCAACAGTTGGGGGGTGGTTTGCTTTGAGGAAGAGATTGAGACGAATCTAAAAACAATTGGATTTATCAAAAATTGAGGAGAGGGATTTTGGTGGGATAATAGTGGAGACTTGGAGAAGATAGTGTTGAAAGGAAAAGTGACGTGTTGCTATTGAAGACCAATTGAGAGAATTTTTCAAGTCAAAGTTGTTGTTTCTTCAAAGTTCCATGGTTCAAAGGATTTTTCTTCCATTTTTATTAATCCTAGTTTGATCATGAGTGGCTAAAAATCTTGTGTTGCTCCAAACATGTAGACGGATAAATCGTTCGTGTGATTTATTCAATGTTCTTCTTTTTCTTATGATCGTCTTTACCGCAATTTAATTGCTTGAATCTCTATTACTTTTGGTGCATCATTTGTAGTAGGTATTTTAGTCTTATTTAAATGTCTCTTCAACTTTGAATAAGATGGATTTTTGTGGTAATGAATTATCAATTAGAATTGTTTAGATGATAATTTGATAATGGATTTCATGTGCTAATAGTAATTGATCTTTGAGTTTCGCGCATCCGTAGGATACTTAGATTAATGAAAGCTGGTTTATAGAATATGTGTTCAACTATTCTTAAACTATTGTATGTCAAGCATGTTCAATGCTAACATCGTGAGTTGATTTTTGTAGTCCCGTAATTCATAAGATAGAATTGAATGTTAGAATAAATCACTGTTTTATCCGTGAATGTTTGGAGTAACAATCTCTTCTCTTGATTCATCTTGCTCGTTTTATTTCTTTTAATTGTTGTTGTTTTTCTTGAAATCAAAATCTTCAAACCAAATTACCTTTTATTATATGTTTTGTTTGCTTTAGAATTAAATAATCTTTGCCTTCCCTGTGGATCGACACTCGAAATACTACATACGACGTTGTATTCTTGCAGTATCGTTGTAATATTAGAGTTATCTTAATTAAACTTGTGTGAACTTGCACTTGATATTTGAACTCGAAAATTACACATCAGAACCCCACTCTCACTTATCATGTTTGTGTGTATGTAGTATGAGATGAAGTAGGAAATGGTATAGGTGATCTCAAGTGCACAAAGAGCATGCCCATACATGCACTGAGGTACAAAAAAATAAGTGGATTAGTACAAAGTGGTTGGGTGAGTAGTTCATGGAAAAGATCAAAGTGAATCCACATATTCCAATACAAACGATATGCCAATGTGTTGATGAGAAGTTTGTGTACTGCTAGGTAGAATGACAACTTATCAAGCTCGAGAAGCAGCACTGAAAGGCATATATGGTAAGACGGGTCGGTAGTACGTCAAACTTTTCGATTACAAACAAGAACTTTTAAGGACATACCCTGACTCAACAGTTGAGATACTCTACGAGAGTAATTGGGATGATAGGGAGTACGGGTCCAAGATTTCTGAGGTTCTATTGTTGCCTCGGGCCTCTGAAGAAAGGTTAAAAGATCTTTTGTAGACCTATTATATTTTTGGACTCATGCTTTCTAAGAGGGATGTACAAGGGACAACTATTCACTGCAATCGGTATTGATCCCAACAACTGGTGGTGGCAGATCGCATGGGCGGTTGCAGAAATAGAAAGCTACGCAATGGAAATGGTTCCTTGAGTACCTTCAAGAAGATCTTAAAATATCAGCCAATTCACCTCGACTTGTATTCATGTCCGATCAAAAAAATGTATATACTTTTGCACTTTTACATTTTTTTTAATCATATTTCTTGCTACCTAACTGTTGTTAAAGTTGCTTCTGAATCATCTCATTAGGGCCTTGACAATGCAATTGTGGAGCTTTTTCCACATAGTGAGCATTGGTTATGTGTACAGAACATGTACAATAACTTCAAGAAGCATTTTCATGGCGAAACTCCGAAGAATCGAATGTGGGACCTTGCCTCATGCACTACTGTTTAGTGGTACGGGGAGCGGTTGGATGCTTTGCGAGAACTATATTTCGAAGCCCACCATTATTTTGTTAGATGTTGCAACAAAAAAGAGATGGGTGTTGGCTTTCTTCTTAGCGCACACAAAGTGCGATCCATTGCTCAACAACATGTGCGAGACTTTCAATGCGAAAATCGTCTTGGCTAGAGAGAAAGTAATCATAACAACGCTAGAAGAGATCCGAACAAGTCAGCTTGAGAGGATAGTTAGAAGGGGTCAGCGGATCAAGACGTATGAGTCCGAAGTGCCTCAAGTCATCAAGGAGTTGTTAGATAAGGCCGCGGCAGGTGCTTCATCGTGGCGAGCACTGTGGAATGGAGAAGAATCGCACCAGGTGTCCGGACCCTATGACTACCAGCTAGTGGTTAATGCTTGTGTAGGTCTTGGAAAATAACGAGAATTCCATGTGTGCATGCAATTGCATGCATCTTGAAGACATCGTGCCCATACACGGATTATGTTACGTCGTATTGCACAAGGGTAACTATGGTCAAGATGTATGAAAACATGTTGTTCCCGATCAATGGATGGATGTAACGCTCTAATAATAATAACAACAATAATAAGATTAGACAAAATTTTCTATTTGGATAAGAAAATCGTCAAATCATGATATTTGAATTGATAATGATAATAATAAATTTACATTAATATGAATAAACTAAGAATAATATAACATTTAATTGTTTGAATAAAAGCTATAAAGTAAATGTGTATTACATTGGTATGTGTATATATTAAAGAAAGGGAGTTAGTATTTTGAATTAAACGAAATCACCCCACTAATAAAAGTTGTCGATTGTTAGGGATATTGGTATTCTTATATTTAATATTGATTATAATGAATCATTTAGAAATAAATTAAACAAATAAATAAGAAAAATGTAAAAGAAAAAGATGGGTAAGAAAAATATCGAGACCTCTAGAAATGGGGAGTCCTTCTTTCTCTAGAATCTTCTTTCCCTTTTTTTGAGGCCTCTCGACTTCACTTGCTGGAGGGAAGGAACTACGGCCGGGAAAAATGGCAATCGACGAGCTCTAGTCGTAGACTCCCTTCCTACTTTCTCCTCTCAGCTCTCTCTCTTTCTCCCTCTCTCTCACACACACAAAAAAACATACATAGAGCAATCCCACTTCACTGTGAATCGGCCCCTCCGCTGACTGCCGAACAACCGACTTTCTCTGCTGTCCTAGCAGGTTAACAGGTTAACGGATATCAGCTGCCCTTGCATCTCCTTCTTTCACTCATCTCTGCACCCCTTCCTTCTCTTATTTCGATACTCTCCCTGAGCGTAAGTATCCTACCCCATTTCTCTCAAATGCTACATTTAATTTCATGTGAATGGTCGAATTGTAATCCCATCGATTGACAGCTACAAATCTAAATTTGATATTACTTGATTTAGAAGAGATCAGTAATTGTGTTAGGGCATACTTATCTATTCTCTTGATTTTAAATGGTATAGCTAAAAGATGAAAATCTGTAGATGATGGCTGATTGCTTAGAGTATATGTACACGTATTAGATTTGCATATTAGGTTTGGGGATTCTTGCACGGGTAGCTGCAAAATGAAATTAAATTGAAGGATCTAATTTGATCTCTGAAATAAGCCTAAAACTGTAGACGTTGAAATTTAGATCAAGGACGCCTGACTTAGAATGTTAAGTATTTGATTAAAATGAATAGGATTGAAGGCTTTAGGGAAAGTTAACAATCTAATTATTTCTTAGTGTATGATTTGATACAATTATCCTTTGTATAATTAAGGAAAAAGCTTATTGAGCGGTTCTCAGAAGAATAAAGGGAAATCGAAGGAATAAGAGTCGATGAGAATAGATGCACTTTTGAGGTAGCTTGCTCTATACGTTGACGATAAATTTTAGAATAACTCTCTTACTTAGATTATATGTGTTCTTATGTGCTCTTGTGTGCTAAAATAACAATGAAAGATAAATGTTTAAACCTTAAAATATACAAGAATGTCAATATATGCACATAAATTGGTGATACGATAATTGATGATGCATGTGATTATGAATATGAGTTTGATTACATATGTGATGCTTTGTAGTTTGGAATCAGCATGAGGTGACTTACCGTTTGGGGCACTTTGGTGTTCCTCGTTGACTAGCACTCTAATGCTTATCGTACAAGTCACTAGCACGTAGTGCTTACCATCTACCAGCACATAGTGCTTACCGTTTCCATTAGCACATTAGTGCTTACCGTTAGTAGCACATTAGTGCTTACCGTTTACCCAGCATGTTGGTGCTTACCATTCACCAGCACATTGGTGCTTACCGTTTATCAGCATATTAGTGCTACTGTATAGATCAGATATCCATGTTTTAATATCGAGCTTATAGTTGGGGCTTACATATATGTTATGTGCTAATTAAGTGAATTATATGAAAATTATGATGTTGAACTGATACATGATATTGTATGAAATGTAGGATGATATGTGAAATAACGGATATGCAACGGCGGATCTAGGTGGGGTCGCGCGGGGTCGGCCGACCCCACCGTATGCGCCGGAGAGAGGCCGGAAAACGCCCTCCATCAGCTGCTGACCCCACCGCCTTCACGTATCTGCCCCATCCTCTATATCCATAACCCGGCGGCGCTTATGCTCAGAAAGAGTTTTTCATAAGTTTGTTTTCTGTGAAATGGGCTCCTAAACTGTGCCTTCCTCCTTTTTTTTATTTTTTTATATTTTTTAATTGTTGATTAACTTAGAACCGGTCTCATTTTCGGCTTATATTCTATTAATACAAGTTCCAATGGTAATTTAAGTTTTCTTTTGAAATTTAGCGGTAGCTTTATTTTAAGTTTCAACATTAATATAAGTTCCAACATTAATTCAAGTCTTTTAAATTGAATCTTTTACAGTTTCATGTAATAAGATTATTACTAGTATTTTATTTTTTCAATTTATAGTATGTTAATCAATAATTGTTATATTCTCTATTTTTTCTCTTATTAACATTTTTTATTGAATTCATTATTTTACTTATCTTAACCTTAATTAGACTAATTAAAAGTGTTATAGTTACCAAGGATAAATGGTTGGATATATCATGATTTTTATACTTTTAAAAAATATATCCAAATTATTGTAAATAATGTTTAATGAAACAATTTTTAGTTGTTTGCAGAATATATTTATTGATGTCAACTATCTTGCAAAAAATGGAGTATACATAATCGATATACTCCCTCCTTTCTAACAAAATAATGACATTTGGAACGACACGGTAATTAATGCGCAATTGGTAAAGTAAGAGCCAAAAAAACTAATTATAGTATTGTTATTGAAGAATGAGACCCACCTTATTAGAGAGAAAGAGAGAAAGAAGTTACCAAAAATAGAAGGGATATTTTTTATGGGTATATATATTTTTGTTTTGATAACTTTAGTATTTTGGATTTTGTTGAGTAGTAGATATCTAGACTTTGATTTTGTTAAGGCGTGAATGTAGGTTTGTGTTAAAATGACAACAACTCTTAAAGTGACACCGTGACACCACATATCCAGTAATATTATAAACGCTACACGGCAATATTATAAACGCTACACAACAATCTATAGATTGTTGTATAGTGTGTTGGATATTGCTGGCCAAGATTTTTAACCTTTTTTTTTTGCCACGTGGCAGCTTATTATTCGTCTACATGTACAACTGATTGGCTAGAAATGGTGGTATAGTGTTATTTTAAGAGGTGTTGTCATTTTAACACTCCCCTAAATATATTTTGTATGTAAAAGACGGCTTTGCTTGGTAGAAAGTATATGGTTTAAAATTTCAGTAGTTTGTGTTACCATTGTGATGACATACTCTTGTTAGTCGATAGTCAAGTTAGGGGGTGTTACAATGGACATGTGGCCAAAAAGCACGGAGGTTACATTCTTCATGGAGCCCCCAAGGACAAAGCGACTATGTGGCCGTCCGAGGAAGAAGAGAAAAGAGTCTACTTCTGTTTGTGTTGATGAGGAAGGCACAAAAATACTTAGGCGACATGTCATTATGAGATGTAGCAGTTGTGGCAAACAAGGTCATAACAAACGAAGGTGTAACAATGACTCGAGAGAGGTATGCATTTATTGTTGCATATATAACGTGCATTAAGCGTATCTTAATTAACATTCTTAAATTCTGACAGCCTGCATCTGGAACTCGACCATCGTCACACACTTCGCATTCTGCACCACGAACAACAGTCAGAGCGCCGATATCTGCACCACAAACATCAGCAGGGCTTGCAGATTCTTCTTGTGGAAGGGATGTACATTTACAATAATTTTAGCAATAAGTTGTAACTTTCAGTTGAATTCAATTCTAGCAATCTCAATTTCAATTAATTAAGTTTCAGTTAAATTTCAATTCTAGCAGTTCAATTTGAAGCGTCCTTCGGGAACTCGGAGCAACACGAGGATAACTCCACGATGTGGGCGTTGCAGTAACATGGATTAGGAACATATGTGTACACATGATGCCACGATGTGTATTTTTGGATTGGCTGCAAAACTACGACCAAACTTGTTATTTTGAAGGTTGTATATTTTGAGGTCTTGAACTGATGTGTCCTTAATTTAGTACTTATGTGTACATTTTGGGAACGGATGATTTTGTTGACTTGATAGCACCAATACAACACTTATGTGTATATTTTGGGAACAAATTATTTTGCATGACTTGACAGGAACTTAAATACCAAATTCAAATCCAAATCTACAAGAACAACATAAACATCCTATAGAAGAATAAAATTTACAACACAAACAACACTATGACAATCTTCATCTTTCGGAACATTTTGCCTAGTTTATCCATTTTGAACTTAAGTTCTCTTTCGAGTTTCACTCTTTTGAAGTACGTGTCTTGGTTTGGGAAAAGACCAGAATCAATCTAACGGAAAAATTATGTTTCAAGTGGTTTTCTTCCTGTACTTCTCAAAATCTCTTGTCTCTCTCTGCAGCAATTTGTTTTATTGCTTAATCCTTGATATTCTAACCCTCTTAGTCATATAGAATTCTCGTCTCTCGGTGGCAACTTGCTTTGTCACTTAATTCTTATTATTCCAATCATCTTTAATGTACAGAATTACGTATTGTTGTTTATCATTAAATGTACTTTGTATTTTTAATTTATCTTGATGTTTTACCGATAATTTTCATCATTTTATACAACTTGTATTTTAAATTATCAAATTATTTCATGTAAATTAAAATTACAGTTTTAGAATCTTAACATATATTCAAACACAGTAATTATATTCTCCATCAATTATATTTCTTGTAATCATTTTCTTAGGAAACATAAATCTTAAAAATCATAATTTTAGAAATCAAAATTCAAGAAATCATAATCCTAGAAATCATTTTCCTTAAATACTTTACTTTCTTGCCAAATAAACGAGGTCTTAAAGTCATGAAGGGCAATTTAGTCTATTACTCTTCTTCATTAAAATATTTAATTTCTCTCTGTTTCTCTCCTCTTCCCCTTTCCTTCTCTCTCTTCTTCCTCGTCTCAATCATCCATGTGAAAGTCTATTCACCAATTTGAAGAATTTAAAGCATCAAGCACAAGAACCCAAATTCACTTTTTCTCTCTAATTCCTCTCACCCCCAATTCACTTTATCTCTCTCAATTCACTCTCCCTCGTTAATTCCTCATCACAAGATTAATGAAATTGTACAAATTATCAGTCAATTGCTTATAATCTTCGATGAGATCGTTGAAATCTTCGCTAGATTCTGAGACGGTTAAAGGAACAGAGTCGCCAGAGTAGTATCGAAAAAATGGCATCCCCTCTAGCGAGGAAGGGTAGACAACGAAAAAAACGAAATGTCCGCAATTCATTCATTGGCAACGCCATCCCCTTTTAGGCATGTCGGTCACTCACGACGACTCAGACTCTTCAATCAAAAAGGCCTTGATTTCTCCATTTTGAACGGGGTTTGGAACAGCATTGAGATGGACCATTTGCTCTGCCTCTCTCATCTCCTCTTTCTGCATATGTACCAAGCCACTACGCCGCCGCCGACGATGGATGAAGCTAGTAGCGATGCCGCAAGAATGAATTTTTCCGAGTTTTTTATTTGGGTATCCGTTTCTTGATTGGCTCGAGCTTTATTTCTTGATTGTGCGGTGGCGGTTTGTGGCGAAGAGTGGATTTTATATGCAAGTCTGGGGCAGGGGCGGTTGGTGGGGAGATTGCTGGCATGGTTGAAAAGAAATTGTTGAAGCAGTGAACGTATATTGAGTTCAGAAAACCCGAGACTTTATTGAACGAGATGTTCAAGAATCTCAGATTAATTAACGACGAGATATCAACTGGGAAATTACAGGAAAATGATTGATCGAAATATCCAAGTGGTTCAAGGATTTAAGACCAAAAATCAACCTTAAACTCCCTCATATATTACAGCCGGGATATGTAGAGATTTTTTAGATTAGTTAGGTTGGTGAAGAGGGAAGAAGAAAGAAAGAAAGAGAGAGAAATTAACTATATTTATGAAGAAGAAAGAGTAAATAGACGAAATTGTTCATCAAGGTCTTGAGAGTATATTCGCCCAAAATAAATTTAAGATAGTGAAAAAGTAGCTCAAATGATATTAAGTCAAAGTTGATGGACTTCAAAGATATTTTTAAATGTTACAGACTAAATATAAAAATGATAGTTTGGCAAAGTTAGCGAACTAAAAAAAATGTTCTCTCCAACTATAAAAAGATTGATTTAGTATTACTCTTATTGCAAAAAATAATTTTATGAATACATCACTAAAATTGAGTCAATTGATTACCGTAAACCAAACTCTAATTTAACATAGTTCTAGTATAAAAATGTATTTTGTTTTAATCCATATGCACGCAAGGTCCAGACTTCTAGCTACATGATTTACATCGACAATAAGAACATCCACAATGGTCGGCGAGCGACCGGCTAGCTGATTTCCAGCGCTGGTCGGTCCACTCGCCGAACCATCGTAAGCGGCTAGCTTGGAATCGGCTAGAGAATCGGCTAGCGCTCGCCGAAGCGCTCACCGCCATTGTAGGCTGGCGATCGGCAAGTGATCGACCAGCGCAATTTTTTTTAATTTAATATCCGAAACACTATATATACGCGATTTGAACGTCATTTTCATTTGCACCGCTTGTTTTAACGAGCTTTCTCTCTCTCTTAATTTCTGTACAAGAGCAATAACGTGAAATGAGTAACGCGGGTGGTAGTGGTGGTAGTGGTAGTAGTGGTAGGGACGCCGAGGAGGAGTTCGAACGGCAAGTGTTGGAAGTGTTAGAGGCCTATACGACCCGCGAGGCAGAGCGGCTGTTACAAAGGGCCTTGTAGCCGCCGATACCTCGACCTCGACCCGTTGTCCACCGCCGAGCAGTGATTGATCGGGATCACCAAGCTGCACATCAGCGGCTATATGACGACTTCTTTGCTCCAGAGCCGCGGTTTGGGGCCAAGCTTTTCAGGCGGCATTTTAAGATGCGCACGGAGCTGTTTATGCGTATCGTTGACGCTTTAGAGCGTCGATACCTGTGTTTCCAGTTTAAGTACGACGTGGCGGGCAGACCCGGCCACACAGCTATACAAAAGTGCACTGCAGCTATCAGGCAGTTGGTCTACGGAGGCGCGACAAACATGTGGGACGAGTACCTCCACATCGGTGAGACGACTGCCCTGCAGTGTCTGAAGTATATCTGTGAGGGCGTCGTTGAAATATTCAAGGACCAGTATCTTCGAATCCCTACCCCGGTAGACTGTCAGGATCTGATGCAGATGCATGGGGAGAAGCATGGGTTCCCGAGATGTTAGGCAGCATAGATTGTATGCATTGGGAGTGGAAGAACTGACCCGCTGCCTGGAAGGAGTTCTACACCACCGGCTACAAGGAAAGAATCCCACGATGATCCTCGAGGCCGTAGCTGAAAATCGGCTGTGGATTTGGCATGCGTATTTTGGGGTAGCCGGGTCGAACAACGCAGTTGGTGTGCTCCAGGGCGTCGGTTCGGCCATCAGTTTTGTCGCCAACGGCAACCGACATGATATGGGCTACTACTTGGCGGATGGGATATACCCTAGGTGGCCTGTCTTTGTGAAGACGACCAGATGTGCAAATGAGGACAGGAAGACCTACTTTGCGTAACGGCAGGAGTCGGCGCGCAAGGACGCGGAGCGCGCAGTTGGTGTGCTCCAGGCTCGATGGGCAGCAGTTAAGGGTCCAACGCGTTTGTGGCATGTCGATAGCATTGCTTCTATAATGTACGTCTGTATTATCATGCACATCATGATAATCGAAGATGAAGATGTACGGTTGACTAGTTGGGCCAATGACGATGAAACCGGTCCAAGCCACGGCGTGACCACCCTCAACGTACGAAGGGGGGTACCTCACGATGAAATCGGCCGCCTCTAGACACATGCCGACATGCACCAAGTGGATGCTCATATTCAACTCCAAAAGGATTTAATTGAAGAGTTGTGGGCGTGGAGGACTGCACGGCGATAGTTTTTTTTGTTTTATGTATTTTTTTTATTATGTAATTTTTTTTAATTAATGTACTTTTTTTATTTTAATGAAATTAATGAATTTTCCCGTATATGTGTCATAAATTTAATTCCGTATTTTGTGTTTAATTCCATAAATTTAGTTGTTTTTAATTTTGATTGTTGTGGCTAGTCTATTGCTTGTCCAGTTGCTTATCCTGATGATGTAGCAGGAGGAATTTTAGTGTTGATGATGTGGCGGGAGGAGTTTGTGCCTAGCCTATGGCTAGCCTAATGCGGTTGTGGATGCTCTAAATGGCAAATTTAAATCCAAATGACTCTATGTGCACCCCTTCTTCTAATTTTTTTTAAACATAAAATGACGACAATTTCCAATTTAAATAATTTTAGGTAATTTAATTAACAGTACTGTTATTAGGGAAGTAGAAAAAGGTAGACAGAGAAAAAATATAAAATAAAATAAACGAGAGCATGTTGAAAAGGGGAGGAATTTCGTGCGAAGAAGAAAGAAACTGAGAATCAGAAGACAAAATCATAAACCGTAGAAATATTTAGGGTATGTCTCTGGTGGATTACGCAGATTCTTCCGACGAAGACGAACCTCAAAACCCCGATGCTGCCCAAGAAAAGATTGAACAAATTCAAGAAATACCACCAGCCCCTGACCACCTCCAAAGCAGGTAATTGCCAAAGTACTTCATTTCGTTTTTTGCTCTTTTTGTGGTACTTTTAATTTTAAATTGAGTTTCCTGTCAATTTGTATTCGATGGGTCAAGGGTTTTGCTCTTAAGGAAAGTATTGTTGGGAACGGTTTTAGAGTCTAAAACTGCAATCTTGATGTTCTCTTTTTGTTTATTTCTGAAGCATAATGTTTTAACAATCATCTCTATTTATCTTCTTTTTTTGGGGATAGAAGGAATGCTTTGAAAGCTTAATCTATTTAGGCAATAGATATTCTTAATAGTGGATTGAGGCATTCATGATTGCAATTGTGACTCGTGGTTTGGCTGCATTGTGTTTCGGTTGGGTGAGTTCTTGTTATAAAGCATCCCAAGTGTAGTTCTGTCAAATTAACAACTTGTACTTGTTTCTTCAACTTCTTAATCAATCTAGGGCAGTCTCTTTCATTTGTGCCCAAATAAAGCCATACGAAAAGAAATGAGCAAGGAGTGGTGTTTCTGTTTTATCCTACCTTTGGTTTAGATGTTTATCTGTTTCTTTGTGGCTGATATGGAACACTAGGGAGGTTGGGGTGATGGATGGTCCTTGATTGGATGCGAGAATTGCTCCTTGATGATTTAGTCTGATTGCAGGCTTGTTGATGGTCTATTGGTTTTGATACTGGTGTATCAGTTTGCTAATAACACAAGTGGTAGCCTTGGGGAACTCTGAAAGAACTAGATGATATTTTTGAGCTAACGTGCCATCATTTAGTTGTTCGTTCTTGGGCTCTTAGCTGGCCTTCCAGCTTCTTGTTCCCAATCCTATCATCTTGGCATGAAAATCATGGCAATAGATTCAACTTGCATCCAGATCTACTCATTTGTGGTTTCCTAATGAACTCCTCGTATTTGTTTTATTTGTCATGCCAGGGTCTCGACTACTTTGAGCCCGCCTCCAAGTAAACAATCAGGAAAGGTTCCTGATCAATCTCCGGTGCTTAAACTTCCTGATGTCGCATTCCTCTTGGATTCACCTGTGGTGCCATCTCAATTGAATGCACCGGACCACTCATCCCGAGTTGCAGCTGCTATGGCAGAAAGTGCTGCAAGAAAGAGAGACTTAAATGTATCAGCTGGAAGCTATCCTCGTAATAAAGTTCCAAAACGGATGCTGCCTAACACAAAGAGTGTTCCCGAAACTGTAGGTAGTCATTTGCTCCCGCCTCAGCTGTCTGGAAGGTGTGTTTTTCGCACTATTTTTACTGCCCAAGTCATAATGGCAGTTAATTATCTATTGAGAACACTGTCCTTTCATATGTTGAATTCAGCTAAAGTGTACTGCTCTGAACTGCTAACTTGTAGTCCTAATTGCTACAGACATCAATCTAGTTAATCTAAATCTCTGTGTCACTATTTTTTTCTGTATATGAGATAACTTGATTCTTGTTAGTACCAATTGCTTCCCTATGTCCCAGTTGATTTGGAGTGCTAATGGAAAACTGCAACTGTGAAAATAATTTCAGGCAGTCAATAGTTTGTATTACTTTGGCATTTTAGAAATAAATTTAGCTTACGTTATAGCTTTAATTATCAATAGTTTTCAGCCTTATCTAGTTGTTTTTCTTATTCATGAGTCATAACTTAGTTTATGTGGTCTTGGTAGTCTTGGTTCAAGATGTCCTTAAATTAAGGTATTGCTGGTATACCATTTTGCAGGAGCAATGTCGTCACAGAAGACATAAGCAAGCTCTTCGTGAGAAAGCATGCTGATTCACCAACGGAGTAGACCAAAGAAGCTGCTGATGAATTTGCACGTAGAAGTTGGTTTGGCATATCTTTACATGTGTCTTGAGGTTCAGGTTGTAGTTTAAAATCTTCAGTTTTCGATTGTACGTGGGATGTTCGAAACTTGCAGCATCTGCTACCTTTTACTGTCCCTATCATAGGCAGAAATCAGTTGGGATTATCATCATGTTTATCCTACTGCTGAATTGAGAAATTTTTTATTTGTGTATAATTTAACATTAATTGGCTAGCCTGAACTAAAATCCAATCTGAATGGAGCTATTTGAAACCAAGAATATGTGAATCTAGAAAATTAGGGCTAACACTTTTTGTTGCGACAAAGAAAGTACATGGACATGCATGCCATGAGATTAGTTTGTATCAGACAATAATTGTGTCATCTTTGTGTTTGTTTTGCCTCTGTACAAATCAATTCGAATCTGCAAATTCTTTAACTATTAACACCATAATGTATGTGTAAACTTACATCTACATGCATTTTCATCCAGTTGGACTAAAGAAACAATTTTCTGTACATATAAATTGATGATTGAATGCAGACTTCACAACGAGGGCTGAGCAAGCAATCGTCGAAAAAGAGGTTTGAATTGAGAGTTTAGCCAACTCCACAAAGAGTAATTGGAGCCATGGAATTGCACCCTCACTAACTTGTTAGGCCCTCCCCTTGAAAACTCCAAATCCTTAGTGACTTCAAAACCGAGGCTTTGAGAGTCATCGAGCAGAGGCAGCACGACTGAGCCGCCTGACTCCAGGCTTCTAATCCACCCACGCAGAAGAAAGTTGACAACCTTGCAATATCAAACAACAAAATGATTTTAAAACATGAGCTAATCTTGTTGTATTTCTGACTTGAGATTCGGAAGACATTGTTATCGTTGTTGTTGTTAGTACCTCTGGAACTTCATCGTGAGGGCAGTGACCTGCCGGGCTTATCTCGTAGTAGGGAGCATCGGGAACTTGGTTTTTCACCTGCATACCGCAGATGGGCATCACCCAAGGATCATCCTTGCCATATGCAAGACAAATAGGTGTGTTGTTCATTTGGCACCTGCAATCAATCAAAATCTCCATTGATATGGCTGCACTATGTGAAAAAGACAGAAGCTGCCATGGGTTCTTCTTCGTTAGGTACCTAGATAAAGCTTCCTTGAAGGATAATTCAGCCTGAGGTGCAAACATGATGGAAGCAAAGGATGCAGCTGCTGCTGGATGTTGTGTTGTTTCAACAATGCGCGTGAACACATCATCCACGTCTGTTGAATGGTCTTTGTATACTTGCTCTAATATTTTCGCTATACTTGTTGGATCGCTGATCTTCTGCCACCTACAACACCAAACAGGAATTGAGACTCAAGCAATTATCTCAGAAGCAAGCTTGTTCTTATTGGACAGTTTTCTTTAAAATATCAAGATAAGAAAGAATTCTGGTATAGCTTACAAAATTTGGACTAGCTTCCTGACACCGGAAGGGAGAGGAAACGTTCCAGCCCACGGGAAGAGTTTCGACAATCTTGGAGCTCTTAGAGGGTTGGGGAGAAATCCCCAGACGGGCGTTGCATTCAGCAAGGTCACGCCTTTCACTAGTTGTGGGTTGCACGCTGCAAAATAGAGTGCCATATATCCACCAAGCGAGTTTCCAACAAGATAAACGGGTTCTTTAATCACCTGCAATATCGTAACCAAGAAACACCTTTTCAGCAATAATACTTTAATCATCTATAACTTCAACTCAAGTCACAGTTCTTATCATATGATCTAAGAAAATAATAGTTGAAACAATACGTGAGTCGTGTTACAGTGTGTACCTCTTCTACAAATTTGTGTACTTGGTCCCTCCACAGATCAGCTGAATAAACCAATTCGTCCGCCCACGTCTCACTCTCATCTCCAAAGCCCCAAACATCATTTTGGCCCGGTAACACATACTGGCTCCCATCTTTGGACTGCAAAGTTGGATCTTCATTTGGAAGTGACATCCCTTGACCCAAGAAATCCAGCGCCCACACCCTATAATCCCGACCAAGATCATTCAGCTGCTTCTTGTAATGAAATGAGCCTACACCAAATCCGGGCAGGAAAAGAACAGGTGGGGACTTGACATTCTCTGAACCTGATGTTTCATAATGTACATTGAAATTGGGCTTCCATTCCCAGAAACAGCTGTTTATGGTAGCAACATTGTCTCCATCCGGCAAACCAGGAATCGAGACTTTAGGTATAGCCTCACGAGTGCCACTTAAACCATTTAGGCCATCAAGCACAAAAGGATCATAGGTTTCACTCAAAACACCCGCGGTGACATCTTCGTATCTTTTAGCGGAGCAGACTGCTGCAGAAGCTCTTTGCTTCCTTAACCTTGAGGTGTGTAGGTGAGAATATCTTGAAGATGTAAAACCTGATCCAACTAAAACAGGAGGAAGACTCCCTTTTGAATCCACAACGCAACACGAAAGTGCAGTATGGCCGGATATGATTTCCATTCCAATGGTGTCGCACTGAATAAACGAAAAAGCAGCAAAATAAGGAAATATTCACATGAACATAGATGCAGAGACAAAGGCCCAAATTCTAGTGTTCAAAAGTTAAGTAATGCCAAATTGATTTTCAGTTTAGATGTAAAGAGATTGTAAATTACTCTATGCTGTAATGAATTCCTTGCTCCACACTAGTTTAAAAATCACACACATACAATATTGCAGGTGATTCTTGGTCACCTCTACAACACTTTGTGGCAGCCAATTTCATATGTATAATACCAAGATTCAATTGCATAGGATCAAAACATAAAAGAATTGATCGAGAAACAAAATAAGATTCCCAAAATTGGAACTTGAACAAACGGAATAAATCTTTATCAGTAAATACCTTTAAGGAGCTGGGACAGATCTTGCAGGAGAGAAATAACAGAAAATGGATCAGTTATAAATAACTGAGAAACTTGTCTGATCTTTATTCAGCTTTTTGAAACTGAAGAAAAGAGGAAATTATTGGAGTCTGGGGTTTCTGGCATTCTTTAAACACCAAGAAATAAATTTATTTTGGCAATTGGAGTCAACAGCGATGAATTTGTCGGTATGTTTGTGTTTTCTTAAATCATAGAGATTGAAGGAGGACGGTGGGGTAATTTGGCAAGAGACCAAGAGTGCACGTAATGAATCAAATATGTGAACATCATTAAGCCAAACAGCACTTTATTAACGAAGAAGAAACTCGAAGAATTTTAAGTAAAATTTATTCATTTTCTATATAACTTCAAAATAATTAATAAAATAGTAACTTTAATTTAATTTAATTTAATTTAGATATGCACACTCAAATTATTTCATTGCTGGATATGTGAACCCTAGAAAACAATGATATTTTGACTGAACTTTATAAATACCAATTTTTATATATAATTTTTAAACCAAAGGTGAGAATGGAAAATAGAGACATATAGATACAAAATTGATTTTAAAAAACGTGGAAGTAAAAGATGCTATGAAAATATCCATGTTTGCAATTTGTAAGAGAGATAATAGCAAAACACAGAAATTGGACGTATTGAGAACTATTGGAATTATTGGTTGTGTTTCCACTGTCAAACCAACTCACCTAAGATCAACTTTTAGCGAATCTTTTGAAAAATCGGACAATTAAGCGCTCTCCTAGTGCTAAACATTTTTTTAATAATTTGATAGAAATATTTAGTTCTTACTATCATCAAGATCAATTATTGTAAACAGATTGATTTAGTGAATTACGTAATTATATATAATTAAATGTATATTATACAAAATAAGCTAGTATTGTTTTTATACAGTGAACTAGTCCTAAAAAACAAGGATTTGTACAATGCACTTCAAACTATAGTATGAGACGTTTTAATAATGTTTGAATACCTAAAATGAGGGATGTGATCAAAGAAGATTTTGTGGTTGATATAATGACAAATGTAATATATTTTAAATTTAAATAATTATTAATTAAATTAAAATGGTATTAATCCCAAATCTTATATGTAGTAATTATAACTAACTACTTTCTCTCTCCTTAAAATCATCTCAAATCTTTAAATTTACGTAATTCTCTCAATTTAAATTATTTTTTCGCAAAAAATATATCAAATTAAAGATAATTTAGTAAGGATTCCAACGAGATCTCAATTGCATATGTTCCGACGATGTTCGGGTGATGAAATTTGATAAATTATATTTCAATTTTCGTACATGTTGATAAGCAGCTTATATCAACAAACGCAACAAAAAATCTCAATATATTGTAGGCAAAATCTCAATATTATGCATGTCCAATCTCAATAAAAATGTATTGATATTTTCTTGTCCTTGTGTTGATATTCTAATGTCATATTGTTGATATTTGTAACACACAATGTTGATATAAAAAAACACTCACGAAAACTATCATATGATAACATAATGACGATATTACCATTTTGTTGATATTTTGTCTACTATTTATTGAGATTTGTGAGCTTTAATCTCATCCACTCATTTTTAAATCCAATGGTGGAGATTTAGTCTTGATTTTGGATTAGGATGCTATAAGCATTGGAATAGGCCATCCTAGAATGATATTATATCATAATTTGAGTTCAAACATATCTTAAAGTACATATAAATGAAAATGACTAACATGCTCTCGACTCACATAAATGTAAATATAGAACCAAAAAATGACATAAAAACAAGAAATAGTGAAAAAGCACTTGAAATGTGATTATCCTCAAGTTTAGATCTCCCTCGATAATAGGAGTCTCATTTCTATTCGGTACGAGTTATAAGAAATGCTAAGAAAATTGGGTGGAAGAAAGTTAGTGGAATATGAGTCTCACTTGTACTTCCACCGTCCCAAAAAAATTGAGTCGTATTCCTTTTTAGTCCGTCCCAACAAAGTTGAGTCATTTCCTTTTTTAACAAAAGACAAAACATCTAATTACTCTTTTTTATTCCATCATTTACTTTACTCTCTCTTATCTTTCCTACTTTTTTCATCTCTCCTATTTATTTAATATAAATTCTTAACCTCCGTGCCCAGAAGTTTTGCCTCAACTTTTATGGGACAGAGGGAGTATTATTAATTTTAAATGATATGTGAGTGAAGTAAGTTAGTGGAATGTGAGACTTCTTTACCATTTATAGTAATTATGAACCGGAGCTCTTATTCGCGGACGGACTAAAATAGAAAAACGGGACTTCTACTCGCGGACAGAGGGAGTACTTTATTAAACATTATACAAAAAAAAATTACTTTATTGAATGTAAAACTAGGAATGTCAATGAGACCAACTTGCTCGGATTATCGGACCATTTGGGTGCGAACTATTCTGGTTGTGAATTTTTTGGATTACTGATTTTCAACCCTAACCCTAATCCTTCGAGTTTTAGGCTAACTCATCAAGTTAATCCTCCGTCCCATAAAAGATGTTACACTTGTTGGATTGCACGAGAATTTTAAGAGGGTTTGTTTTGTGTGTTAAGTGGAAAGAGAATATATAATTTTTATATTAATGTGTGAGAAAAAAATTTATGAAAATAAAAATGTGACATCTTTTATGGGACGGATGAAGTATTATTATTTTTTTATAAATTAATAATTAATTTATTTTTTAAATATAACTTAAAAGTGCAAATCATTTTTAATTACAATTATAGTAATAGTCATATTTTATTATTATTATTATTATTATTATTATTATTATTATACCAATAACTGCTAATTTACTAACTTGTGTAATATAATTATCTAAAGCATGTAATAGAAAATAATACTAGTATTTATTATTATTGTTATTATTTTATTATATATTAATAATTAATTAAAATAATCTTAATGAAAATTTAAAATTATTATATTCAGTTATAAAATCAATAAATAACTATAATTGATAAATATGTTATTAAATCATTTATTGTTATGATAATATAATATTGGATTGTAATCAATTGCTAACTAATTAGCAATTTTAAATTAAGACCAATTTCTAATAATTAGATTAAGAGATTTAGTGGTTGAAATAATGTCAAGTGGATTATATTTTAAATTTAAATATAAACTATAATAATACCAGTTTATATATAATAGTTAAAACTAACATTTTTTTCTCTATTCAAAATCATCTCAAAACTTTAAATTTACTTAACTCTCTTGATTTAACTTATCTTTTCGCAAAACATATATCAAAATAAAGGTAATTTTATAAGAATTCTAACGAGGTCTTAATTGCATATGTTACGACAATGTTCGGATGATGAAATTTGATAATTTTTATTTCAGCTTTCATATATGTTGATTATCATATTTTATATCAACAAATGCATAAAAAAATTTCAACATAATGCATGTAAAATAGCAATAAAACTGTGTTGATATATTTGTGTACTTGTGTTGAAATACTTGTGTCATTGTGTTGATATTTGTAATACACTATGTTGATATAAAAAAACCACGAAAATTATGATATGATAACGGAATAACGATCTTACCCCTTTGTTGATATTTTATCTACTATCAATTGAAATTTGTGAGATTTAATCTCTTATCTCATTCACTATCTTAGAATCTAAGGGTGTAGATTCGGTCTTAGTTTTGAATTAAGATGCTATTAAGCAATAAGAGGACTCATAAATCATATTAATAACTTATTAAGCAGTAACTCTTAATCTAGTTCCAAAAAGAACAAAAAGAGTTCAAGTACTACTAGCATTTTTGGAACCAACCATATCTAACTATTTTTATAAAATGAATGGAATACAATAATACTATCAAGTAACCATTCACCATATTACAAACAAGTCTTAAATTATTCATCCCTCATAATTTTGGAACCAACCATATCTAACTACTTCTATAAAACGAATTGGAATATAGTAATATCAAGCAACCATTCACCTTATTACAAACAAGTCTAAAATTATTCATCCCTCTTTTATTTATTTTGCATAGTTAAATATATATTCATGCAATCCATCCATCTAGATCCCCTAAAAGGAGAACAATTGTGTCATTAAACGGACAGCTGACTTATATTAGTATTATTATCAATCGCTGGTCAATAGGTTTTTAATTCTCCTCACTCTAATTCAATTAAGGCATGTACTGCACTATATATTTATAACTAATGTAACTCCAATTTTTTTGGGAAATAAAATTGAAAGAAAATGTAGTCGCATAGAGAGGGGTAGTTTCGTCTTTCCGTTGCGCCAAAATTCGATCTGAGCTGGACACGCTTTTAGAGTATGGCTGCTAAATCACTCAAATTCCATTTATACCCTTTTCATGGCAAGAAAACCCTGACACCCCCATTTCTGATCTCCTCTCCAAACTAGAAGTGTAACAGAAACACAGCGCGAGAGGAAAATCAAAACCTAAAAATCTACAAAATCAAAATAAACAGAGAGAAAATTCTCTCTCACTCTTCCTCGATCTACGCCCAATCATCCCATAAACCTAGATCTGTTTCACGCGATTAGCCGATTGATTTATGTGAATTTCCCCTCCTCCGATACGTAGCTGCATCTTGTTTCACAGATCATCATAGATTTTTGCAATGGCGGGCTATATAAAGGGGATCAACAGATCGGCCTCGACGGCGTTCTCGCCCGACGGTGCGTACATCGCCGCCGGGACGATGGCGGGGGCGGTGGATCTGCAATTCAGCTCCACTGCCAATCTCGATATATTCGAGCTTGATTTCGTTTCCGACGATCGTCAGTTGGTCCTGGCGGGCACTATTCCGAGCTCTGAGCGATTCAATCGGATTTCTTGGGGGAAAGCCTCCGCCCAATCGGAGGAGTATCCACTCGGTCTAATTGCTGGTGGCCTGGTCGACGGCAACATTGGGCTTTGGAATCCTAAGCCCCTGATCTGGTGAATTTTATTTACTTAGATATGTTTCTCATCTAGAATTGCTCCCATTTATCGGACGATTGGATTATTTTCGTCTTGGCTATTGGTTATGGCTGCATTTTTTTTATGCTCGTGTGATCGGTGCTATATTTGATGCATTGTAACTTGCATGTGATTACTGTGACGAGTCTTTTGATTGCTTGATTTCATGAATTAGGAAATTTAAATATGAACGTTTTTGAACAATGGGTGCTGGAAATTATTAATATAAAGCAGTAAGTTGCGGTTTGATTTCAAAATGGAGTGGTTATGTTTTCAAATTCACTATGACCTCAGGTTGCTTGACAAAAAAAGTATAATCAAATTGACCAATTTCAGACTGTTCGCATCACAATGCTGTTGTGATGTGGACATGTGGTTCCTCTTGGGTAAGATTGGTTTGCAGTTCACCTGATTTGTATGGTTTAGGATATTGAACTTTTTTATTTTTTTGGTTGTAAATTAGTAGCCAATTGACTGAATCCAAAAGACACTAAGAAGAATCAACATAGTAGCCAATTGACTGAATCCATGTGATACTAGAACTGCAATCAACATGAGTTGTATGTGCCTATGTGGTGTAAACACACTAAGAAGAATCAACAAATATTGATGTTTATATGAAGACTTGATCGCTTTGTATGGTTTCCGAATTTCGTCTCGGTTGTGCTATTCTCTAGTTTTGCTTATCCTCATGTTTCCTCAATTAAGTTATTGGATTTTTACTTCCAATTGTATTTTTTTCTACATATCATTTATGTTATTACTTTTCTGACACCAGTAAAGAAGGTTCCGATCCAAGTGAGAATACGTTAGTTACAAATCTCACAAGACACAAAGGGCCTGTGAGATTCTACTCCTTGTTCTATATCACTAATGCATTTTATGGATCCCATGTTAATTATACGACTCACAAATATCTTGGTGGTTTTGATTTTTGGTTCAGGTTCGTGGGTTGGAGTTTAATTCTTTTACTCCAAACATTATTGCTTCTGGTGCCGATGAAGGCGATATTTGTATTTGGGATATAAACAAACCAGCAGAGCATAATCTTTCTCCACCACTGAAGGTATGCAGTGATTAATAAGTCTAGCACCAACTCAAGGCCTTTAAACTAATTATGTAAAAACAGGAAACTCTTGAAACATATTGCAATGTTTTACATGTATGATGTATCATGTGTTGTTTGGTTTTCCATTTTCTTTGTTGGGGAGTTCTGTAGTTCATATGTTAGACGTTAAATGTTTGATGGATCTGTGTTCAAAAAATCATGAAATCCTTGTCTATGTACTGCAGAATTCATTCAAGGGAGAGATGACTAATTGTTTACAAACTGTATGCAGTATATCACTTTTTATAAATTAATAGTAGATTATCATGTTATAAAACCCTACAGTTTTATCCTGGAGTCACCTGACACCACAATCCTTGGGGCAGGTAACAAAGATTTTTATGGATTTAGTAATACGTGTTGAGCAACATTTTATTGATCTGTGAAAATTCACTATGAGCTGATTCACTGATATTGTGGCTTTTGGACTAGCATTTACCTTGTGGCCACAAACTGAAACTATTTCTTTTGAGGAAAAAAACCACCTCTATAAAACAGAAAGCTAGGCTTCATATGCTTCTGTAGAGCAAAAACATCTGCTTCTCAGCTTCATTGGTAGCTGTCTCATTGATGAGTAAAAATGAATTTCTGACTGACATTAATTAGAATTCGTCGAAGAAAGTTCGATGTCTAAGACAAATGACAAAGGAAAAGAAAAGGAAAGAAGTAGATTAATGACATACTATAAAAGATGCAGTGGGAATTTGTTTGGTAGAATATCTTCTGTTATTGAGATAGCCTACTCTGCATGTTGAGTCTTGTATAAGAATCTGGCATCTGCTAAACATGTAAAACTGTGGTTAAACCCTTAACCTTACTTCTTGCTAAGACCAAAGTATGGTCTTGTAAACTAGTGCCCTCAGGGTTCAAGACAAAGGATATCTTCTTCAAGATAAATAGAAAGCGAATGATGTATTTCTCATGTGTAGATTACTTTGTGGAATGCTTCTTATGGGCATTTTAAACATGTGTAGACCAAAAATTGTTTTCACTGACCCCACATAGATTATCGAGTTTTCCATTTCTATTTTCCCTTTCAGATCGGTTTTGCTTCTGATCTCTAGTAATTAATAGGTTTTGGCCTATCGGTTTTAAACTATGCTGCCTCTCTTGTCAGTTATTTCCACATCCAGATTGGGATGAGAACTCAACCTTTTGAAATGTTAACAGGGTAACGGATCTGCATCACAAGGTGAAATTTCATTTTTGTCCTGGAACAGCAAGGTTCATCATATCCTGGCATCCACTTCATATAACGGGACAACTGGTGAGAATGCTGCCATTATAATGGATTTTTTTCCTCTTGAATATACATTGCGTTAGAATGACAAGGATTAATTGTAATTTCAGTGGTGTGGGATCTGAAGAAGCAAAAGCCAGTTATAAGGTATGTCATCTGTATTTGAGTTAATGTGAAATTACATTGTTGTGTTGAGCCACTGAATAATGTCCCTTATGTTCCTTTTTCTGATGATCTTTTATATGCATGCCCTTGCAGTTTCTCGGATCCAGTTAGAAGGAGGTGCTCTGTTTTGCAGTGGAATCCCGATGTTGCAACTCAGCTTATTGTTGCTTCTGATGATGATGTGTCACCTTCTCTCAGCGTAAGCAATACATATGTCCTTAGCGTTAGTGCATTGGCACAATATTATTTCTCAAAGGCTACTTAAATTTGTGTCTGTTGGTGATTGCGGCTTTCATTTTCAGATGTGGGATATGCGGAATATAATGACTCCAGTGAAAGAGTTTGTAGGACACACCAAAGGTGAATTATCTGTGTTTTACTTCTGACATTTGCATAACCTTTTTTCCTAACTTGTTTCTTGAGTTTCCAATAGGCTTCCACTTGGTCTTATCCTCTTTGTGATATCTCAATCCTTTGGTAGATTATAACTTGGTTTTTCGTCTGAAATCAAGCTTCTGAAGGTATATGACTTCCAAATGGACTAATAAAGATGATGAGACCGAGTGGAAGCCAATTGTGGTCACCCAAGAGAATAATAAACTATTCTGGTGATCAACCAAACAAGTCAATAGTTCTTCTCATAGCTTTCATGGAATTATTATTTTAACAATTTTCTTTTGCATAAAGAACCAATTTAAGTGCCTAGCGATATTGTTAATGGTGTGTGTGTGTATATATATATATATATTATATAATAGTATGAAAAATAAAATGCAAAAATTTAGAAAATAAAATAAAGATATAATATCTCAAATCTTAGAACAATTGTATAATATGTCTAATAATTAAAGTCGTAGCTCATCAAATAAAATGTTAAGCCTAGTAATTCAAGTCTCCAGTAGACAATATTGCAATTACTATAATATAAAACAAAGAAAAACACATAAATGCTCAACAAATAATAATCAGATATATACTGAACTGAAGCATTAAATTAATATGTTATATAGTACCTCTTGTTTTATTCTCTTCCTTGTCTGCATCTATTAGTATGATATTTCTATTTTGTTCCTTGGGTTCCAAGTAACCTTTATGATAATGCCCAGTGGGTAGACCCTTTGACACTTGTTAGGATTTCATACTAATGTAATCATTGTGAACAGGTGTGATCTCTATGTCCTGGTGCCCTATTGACAGCTCTTATCTGCTTACATGTGCCAAAGATAATCGCACTATTTGCTGGGACACAGTATCTGGGGAGGTAAGTTTTGATTGTTTATATTTACTGAAATAAAGCCATCTTTGTTTTTCATGTAGAGTCCTCTCTTGGGTTGGTTCTGGTTTTCATTAAGTAAGCTCTGTAACACATGACAGTCTCAACATATTTTTTGTATAGATTGTGGCCGAATTACCTGCTGGAACCAACTGGAACTTTGACGTTCACTGGTATTCGAAAATTCCTGGAGTCATATCAGCATCTTCATTTGATGGGAAAGTTGGCCTGTATAATATTGAGGTTAGTTTGTCTGGAGCTCTTTCAGTGGTTTACTGGTTTCTGGTGTTTTGTGTATGCATTGGTGACATGATTGGCTGGGTTGTCATTGATTTTGCCATTCTGAAGTGAAGATGCATATGTATATATAAATCACTCACGGTCACATTAAAACATGCCTAATTGAGTTCATAAGAAATGGTTGCAAAAAATTATGAAAACTAATTGTTCTTTTTTTGTTATTTATATTTCTTCTCATTTCCTTCTGATAACATTTCTCACAGTTTTTTGGTTTGTTTTTTCACCTAGTAAATCATTCTTTGTCAACTGCAGGGTGCTGGTCGATATGGTCTTGGAGAGTCCGACTTTAATGCAGGTAACTTACATTCTTTATATGACAAACAGTTGTGTAATTCATCATTTCATCTCGACATGGAAAGCATGGAATGATAAGTGAAGAATCTTTAAATGCGTTTGTAACTTGTAAGGTTCATTACATCTTATCTTTTCAAATTTATCCTTTGATTGGTCATTGGAGGTATAGCTGGATGTCCTATTACTGAGATTGGCTTCTCTCAAACTTTAAAATCAGTAGTGTTTTATATTGTAGCACCTTTAGAGTTTGTTCCTTCCATCACCTTGGTTTTTTTCCGTTTTTAACTTACATGAAACTACATCATCAATTTATCTGTGTGGTTAAATTAAATACCACCATTACATATATGTTAACTCTTTTTTATCAGTCATGTCTGATCAAGCAGCATTTTATGAAAAATGTATTATGCTTTTATTGCAATAGTTTGCAGTAGAGGATCAGAGTAGGGACTAGAGTTTAAAAATGAACAGTTCTGGATATCATTTCTCTCTTTCTTGATGATAGAGGGAGGCAACTAAATGGTATAAGCTTGAAAGTGTTTAGGCTTTTACCTTGCACTCTGTTGTCATGCATTGGGTTAGTCTTATGTGCCATGTCTTGTGTTCTTGTATTATATATAGCACCTCTGAGGGCCCCAAAGTGGTACAAGAGAAAAGCTGGAGTTTCATTTGGCTTTGGTGGGAAGCTCATTTCATTTAATTCTGCTGAACAACCTGCTGGATCTTCAGAGGTATGCTTACAGCATTTTAGAGTTCTGCTGGCACATATTACACTCTCTGACAGTCTTTTCTACATCCAGGTCTTTGTGCACAATTTAGTCACTGAACATGGTTTGATTAGTCGATCTTCTGAGTTTGAAAAGGAAATACAAAACGGGGATAAATCAGCTCTAAAACTCTTATGTGAAAGGAAATCTCAAGAATCTGAGTACGTCTTCTTCATTCTAGACTTGGTAGAATCAGCATGCATAGGAACTCTTAGGCCTATATTTACTTATTATTTCCTGCTCAGATCTGAAGACGAACGAGAAACATGGGGCTTCATGAAGGTTATGTTCAATGAGGATGGAACTGCACGGTCAAAGCTGCTTTCCCATCTTGGTTTCAGTCAGCCTATTGAAGAAAGCAAGTCTGAGCAGAATGATCTTGCAGAGCAGGTTGAAGATCTTAGTCTTGATGAGAGTAAAACTATTAAAACAGGTGTTTCTGGGTACAGAGAATCTGCCTTGTTTGCAACTGACAATGGGGAAGATTTCTTTAACAATTTACCTAGCCCCAAGGCAGATACACCTGTGGCTAATTCCAAGGGCGAAGTTGTAGGAGACGCTGTAAAAGAATCTCATCAAGAAATTGACGGACTGGAGGAGAGTTCTGACCCTTCATTTGATGATGCTGTCCAACGTGCTTTAATTGTTGGTGATTACAAGGGGGCAGTTGCACAGTGCATTTCTGCCAACCGTTTGGCAGATGCCTTGGTCATATCTCATGTTGGTGGTACTTCATTGTGGGAGAGCACACGTGACCAGTACCTCAAGACAAGTCGCTCTCCCTACCTGAAGGTGGGGAGTCATTGTTTACATTGCTGGCTTTCTATTATCTCTTAGAATGACTAAACTTTAGTTACTTCAGGTTGTTTCTGCAATGGTAAACAATGACTTAATGAGCATAGCAAACACCAGACCTCTGAAATCGTGGAAGGAAACCCTTGCTCTCTTTTGTACTGTAAGTCTATCATTTCCTCTTTAGACAAAGTTGGAGTTTGTAAAATTTCAAATTGTTGTTACGTCCGACCTATTTATGTAAACATATTTTAGATTGTAAACTTTTGAAATTTAAACCCAGATAGCTTGTCTGCCTTCATACTCTGATTCTCTCAGGGATCAGTGCTTAATGTATATCTTGATAAAGAATTAACATTGTCTAGAGGAGCTATTTGCAGATTTCATGTTATAAAACATAATGAGTATGTTCTTTTACAGAGGTGTAGATGACGACATCTGTGTATTGAAAAGTAGACAATGTTTCTTTTGCTCTATAGTACTCCCTCCCGTTTTTCCATTTTAGTCCGTCCGCGAATAAGAGTCTCGGTTCACTTTTTCCATAAATGGTAATAGGGTCCCACCTTCCACTAACTCATTCCACTCACATTTCATTTAAAACTAATATATATAAGTGGAACCCTTATTCCACTAACTTTTTTCCACCCACTTTTCTTAACATTTCTTAAAACCCGTGCCGCCCATGAATGGGACTCCTAATGGCGGACAGAGGGAGTATTATATTTGCATCTATTTTATGTTATAAGGTAACATAGCAATGTTCATGACCTGTAACTAAAATCCTAACTCTTAGTATAGGCCTTTGCTTGTCTATGGAAGATCAGTTGCCATTAAGGTGTTTATCAAAGCTATGTGTTATAAATGAGGGGTGGTTTTTGTAGGTTACATCCTTAGATGCATTCCTAATGATTTATATTTGCATCTTAAACTACTACATATATATAAAACAAGACTTTAACAAATACTATGAGTTATGATTAAGGGGCCACATGTTATATAGTAAGTACTAGTATACTATAGTATGAGATTTCATTCATTTAATGCTCTGTATTAACATTCAACATATCAACTCCTTATATGTTTTATTACCAGTGATGGTAATTCTAATGGTTTGGAGTTTGCACGAATTAATCTTCTATGGATATTAAGTGTCGTGCGCACATGTATTCTGTGTGGAACATATTTATGGGTTAACTCCACAAGTAAATCTTTTTTTGTTTGCGTGCTAGACTGCTAGGCTAAAAAAATTCTGACATGTCTCGTTTCTGGTCTCTTGCTGTTATCCAGTTTGCACCGACAGATGAGTGGACGCTATTATGTGACACTCTTGCTGCTAAACTCATGTCTGCTGGTGATACAACTGCCGCAACTCTATGTTATATCTGTGCTGGAAACATAGACAAAACTGTCGAAATTTGGTCGAAGAATCTGTCAGCAGAACATGATGGAAAGTCCTATGTAGACCGTCTCCAGGTAAGCACACATCCACTTAGTGTTATTTAAAACAGTCTAAGCTCAGTGGGAGATGAATTCACATGGTTTAGTTTTACCCTTGAAGGATTTAATGGAGAAGACTATCGTCTTTGCTTTGGCTTCTGGGCAAAAGCGATTTAGTGACTCACTGTGTAAGCTAGTTGAGAAATATTCTGAAATATTAGCAAGTCAAGGGCTTTTAACTACGGCGATGGAGTACTTAAATCTTCTGGGGACTGAAGAATTGTCTACTGAAATCACTATCTTGCGTGATCGTATTGCTCGTTCAACTGAGCCAGGTCTGTGGTTATGCTATTTCATCTCTATATGCTCTCCTTATAGTCTGTCTCCAGAAAGGGCTACAATTGTCTGCCACTAAACTGAATGCATACCTTTCTCAATTTGCTGAACTTATTGTCAGATTTCGAGTTGCTTCTGCAAATAGTAACTGTTTACCAATGGCTCATTTAATATAATTCATTCCCCATCATTCTTCTTTTTGTGCAATAAATTTTATATTAAAAACATTACAACCTTCTATGGGTATATTTCAGAGAAAGAGATTGTGAATACAGCAACTTATGATAATAGTCACTCTCAAGTGGGAGCTGTATATGATAATAGTTACAGTGGTGTTGGCACTTCTCAACATTATTATCAGGTATATATTTCACCCTTCTTTGATTAAAATGTTAGTATTGTAGTCTTAGATATATTTTCTCTTCCTCAGGATACTCGAGCATCCCATATCCCACCAACCAATGCGAGCAGTCAGTATGATAATTATCAGCAGGCAACACCTGCTGTTTCATATAGAAGTGCTTATAATGCTCCTCCTACTTATCAGCCAGTTGCACAGTCTAATACTCCTACGCCTCCTATGTTTGTCCCTTCTCCTGTAACTACAGCTCCAGTGGTGAGTCCAGTATGGTTTGGTTTCTATATTAATGCTACATCTATATGTTTGGGTGGTTGTGGTGAAGTTAAATTCTGATTAGAGAACATCTGTTATCTATATCATTGCAGGGAAACTTTCTTCCTCCACCTGTTAATGCTCCGCCTCCTGCGAAATTTATTCCCTCAACCCCTCCATTATTGAGAAACGCAGAGCAATATCAGCAGCCATCAACTTTGGGTTCTCAGTTATATCCAGTATGCTAGCCTCCTTAATTCTTACCCCCTTCTTTTAAATTCAACTGCCATTTCTGAGTGCATGAATTGCATATTATGTAGGGGGCTGCTAACTCTGGTTATCAAGCTGGCCCTCAGGGTATGCCTGCATATGGTGGTAACACATCTCAAGTGGTACCAACTACTAGGCAAGTTATGTCCCAGGTTGTGGCTCCTACCCCACCTTCTACAGGATTCATGCCAATTGGCAATTCAGGGGCTCAAAGACCTGGCATGAATCCAGTGCAACCTTCTAGTCCTTCTCCACCAGTTGCTATGCAACCACCAGTTACTCCTGCTGCTCCCCCTCCTACAGTGCAGACTGTTGATACGTCAAATGTTCCTGGTGAGCTTCTTTTCCCACTCCCACTTTAATTAAATCTATTGAAGAGTTATAGAAGCAACTTATCAAATGCCTGCAGATCCTTTCATCAACTCTCAACTCTATTTTCTCAAAAAAAATTTCCCTTCAATTTTTTTTAATCACACTTTTCTTTATTCACTCTTTTACAAACATTGTTCACCAATTACTTGAATAGTGTGTTAAAAAGACGGAAACCAAACTACAATAGATTAAGGGCTTACTATAGTAAGGTTATAAGTAAAGCTAAAAGGCTATATTAAACCAATCATTGCCTTCAACTGTGGAATATCCCTCTTCTGTGGATTAGGAAAATCTTTCCATATGTTCTTTGTAAAAAAACGTAGTTGGGTCAAGGTAAAAGAAGTGAAAATGCAGATTGAGAATCAATATGAGCCACGAGAGAGTGATTGAGCGTTGAGCAGAGAATCAATATCCCACTTGAGCAGTGAGCTATTGTTTTGGAATTTATTTTCCCTGTTTACAATTATTGAGTTTTATGATTGAGGTTGAAACTCTTAAGTAAACACTTGGAAGTGTGCCATAACTTTTATTGCAAAACCTGTACTAATTGTTAATGTTGTATGAAGAACCTTATTCCATTTGGTTTTACTCCCTGACACAACATTTGAAATCTCCTACAGCACAACAGAAGCCTGTCATTGCAACGCTAACTAGACTCTTTAACGAGACAAGTGAAGCATTGGGCGGATCGCGGGCGAATCCAGCTAAGAAGAGAGAAATAGAGGACAACTCAAAGAAGTTAGGCGCCTTGTTTGCAAAACTTAATAGTGGAGACATATCTAGAAATGCTGCAGAAAAGCTCGTACAGCTTTGTCATGCACTGGACAATGGTGATTTTTCCACTGCCCTTCAGATCCAGGTACAGGAGAAATCTCCAACAGCTATATCTTTTTTCGGTTTTTGATTTATTCTTCTCCCTTTTCAATTGATGGCTTTGCATGTGAATGATGTGATATAGGTTATCCTCACAACAAGTGATTGGGATGAATGCAACTTCTGGTTAGCAACACTGAAAAGAATGATCAAGACCAGACAGAACTTAAGATAAATTATTCGAGCGTGAGTACTTGTGATGTAGCATCAAATTGTAGTCGTTGGTTCACGTTCAAGTGAGAGGTCTGTACACAAGAATTTATATACAGGTTCTTGTTTTTACTCTTTCGGGACAGGTTCAATTTGATTGGATTCTTTGATAACAACTCCAACGTTAGATGGTTTTACAGAGCCAAGAGTATTTCTTTTCTGTTTTGGGAAATTATTATCCAGATAATATATTTAGCGTTGAGATGTAGATTACTCTTTTAATTAATTCAAGCACAGCGCACTGTTGTAATTTTGTTCAAGGTTTGGCTATGGAAACTACTTATACTAGTATCTTTTTATGACAATCTTTGCGTTCTACTTTACTTGGTTTTTGGATTATTAAAAAAACAGTATCAATTTTTTACATTGCATATCCACCACTTCAACTCTGGTAAGATTCCCTGGGCTTTGGCTCTTATATGAACATGTCCAACTAGTATCGCTTCACGAGCATAAAACAGAAAATATACTAGAGTACTTACTATATACTGCAAATGTTTCAAATATTTTTTAAAGGATAGATAATGTAATGAAAATTGATTCTTAATCATTAAATTCCTAGTTTAATTATAAATAATAAGACGTGTGCTTTATACTAGTATATAGTTTAATTATTTGAAATTTAAAAGTAACTAAAATACTATACTAAACTATAAAATTATTTAAACATCAAAGTCTTTGACCCCCGACGAAAATTTATACCCTTTTACATCTGTGTATTATCCTTACTGTTTGGCCGTGATAAAACACACTAACTTTGTATGTACAAATAAGTATGAGGGAAAGTTGTAGGATATGGGTGGTGTTCACCCCGTTGTGCTTTGGTTTCCTAGATAAAATAGTAAAATCTAGGATTAATTTGTGAGATTATTTAATAAGAGGGGGTTAGCTATGACTAATTATCACATGATCACTATCCACTACAAAAAAAAAGTTGTTTTGCAAGCACCAAAATGCTTGCAAATAAGCATATATGCTTGCAAATAGTCATTTTGCAAGCACTTTGCAAGCAAGAAAGGTGCTTCCCATTTCGTTCGTAGCAAAATTTGCGAGCACATTTGCAAGCACATGCTTAAAAATTTGCAAGCACATTAACTAGTGCTCGCAAAGTTGCTTGCAAAATCTAACAGTCAAATTAGTACATTGCAAGCATTTTTTGCTCGCAAAACTTCCTAAAGGTTGTCGCCATATTCAACTTTAGCGAGCATTCACTGTGCTCGCAAAAAATAATTGCATTTTCTGACTTCAATTTGCAAGTACCACTGATCTATTAAATTTTTGTAATTTTTTTAAAAATTAATATTAGGATTTATTTTTTCAAATCATAATATGAAATAATTCAATTGAATGACGAAAATTCAAATTTTACATAGATACAAAACAAAATATTATTTCACACTTCAATTCAATCCATTTTCCAGATTAAACAAGATTAGTTCAAACAAATACTAACTGTATTTTGCATCCCATCATAAACATGAAATCTCCCACAATTTAGTTCAAATCTATTTAGCCACTCTTCCTTGGACTTGCTGAATAAGGACATTTACGAGTTCCCGCAATTCTGCGATCTCTTGATGCAAAGGCTGTAGTCGTTGCTCGAGAAATCTCATGAGATCTCATGAACTGAAAGAAGTAAAACTCAAGCAAGTCAGGCATCAACTGAATCATCAGGCAGAATCCTATTAATTCTATCTACAAAGAAGTAAAATTTCTATAGATCAACTGAATATCTAAAAGTAGAGATTTTGAGGGTCTAAATTTTCTTTCCACACGACAATCTCAAGTAAAACACAATCAGCAAATTACCTCAATTTCTTTGGCTTGTTGTGAACATAACTCGTGTGAGTCCTTTAGCCTATGAGTCTTGAGAAATAGGTCCCAAAATGGAGGGAGCTTTCCCTGGTTCTCTTTAGCCTATAAAGAATTTCAATAAAAATTTAACAATAATTAAAAATGTAAACAATTGAAACTGGAAAATGCAATTCTTACCATTTTTTTGGCTGTTACATCAAATGCAACACAGGATGTCATCACCCCCTTCTTCCCTTTCTTCTTCCCCTTCTTCCATTTCTTCTTCCCCTTCTTCTTCCCCTTCGAATGCGTTAAAAAGTGTGAAGAGTTTCTCTAGCTCGGGAGGAATGTCCTCTAGTTCCTTAAGAGGTGTGCCACGGGATGAGGCTCCTCTAAGTCGTCCGGTAAATCCTCCTCTAGGCATTTAACTATAAGTTCAAGCATAAACATAAGTTATGCAGAGTTCCAGAGCTGAGCAAATGATGTTATATTTTTTCTTACATGGGATGGGGGTGATTGGAGCCTGATACAAGTAAAACACGTCCAGCAGCGACAGATCAGCTACAAGTCTACCACAAACCTATGTCCAACAACAAAAAGATATATTAATACTTATGAAACATTATGCAAATTCACCAATATCCAAATAGAAGCATAAAACATAACTTAATCTTCACAAAATGAAAGCTATCAGTAGAAGAATATATGTAATAAACCCAATCTGTTACAGGGATCTTCCTTTATACATTATGCAAATAAAAGATTAATACCACGAGTAGGGTCGGGAAGAGCTGAGGGGAGTGGCGATAGAGGCAGGGGAGGAGGGGGATCTGCAGCGACAAATCAACTACAATTCTACCACAAACCTATGTCCAACAACAAAAAGATATATTAATACATATGAAACATTATGCAAATTCACCAATATCCAAATAGAAACATAAAAACATAGCTTAATCATCAAAAAATGAAAGCTATCAATAGAGGATATAGTTTCATTGTGACTAAGGTGGATACAGTTTCAAATTTCAATACATCATCATCAAAAAGAATTCCATCTCCAAAGTCTTGTCATAGTTTCAAGCTCAATAAACAAGTGGACAGCATACACCATTTGACTATTGGAAAACCATAAGCACTCCATTGTTCCAAACTGACATAAAAGAACCTAATTCGACCAAAAGATGTTACAAATATTCTGACAGTCAAATTAATGGATAACAAAGTTCATGCCTAACAAGAAAAGGAGAGAAGTGATTATTAGTGCTCTCTCCCACAGTATTTGACATACTTTCAAATCATTATTATGATAAAAATAATTATAAGAGCAAATAATATAACCAGAGTTGAGTAATGTTAAGTCACCTAAAAGGAGAGAAGTTTGCATCAAATGCTCAGAGAAAGTTAGCAACTAACAACTAACAAAACACAAGAGTAATAGAATAATTAAATAGGAGGGAAACAAGAGAGAAACAATGAGCTAAATTGTACCAATATAAAGCTGTATTAAAAGAGATTAAAATGGGCTGAAATCATGGTAGCTATTACCTTATCAGCAGAGCCAGTAACCACTAATTCACCTTCCGCAGCAAATTTGACTCTTGTAACCTAGAGAAGAACCAAAGAATGTTTTTATCCATCTTCATGAAAGAGTCCAAACAAGGCAATGTTCAGTGCCAACCTTCTTTGAGTGGCCAGTGAGAGTAGATACTACTTGGCCTGATGATCTATCAAAAACTACAGCATTCGAGTCTGCCCCAGCAGTGGCAATGAGATCCTAAGAGAAACATCCAGAAGAAGTTGCAAAATAAGAAAACATTTAATGAAAAATATATACAATACCTATTAATATCAGAAGGGAAAATTGCAGAGTAATAATCAACAACATATGCTATAGATATTCACGACGATCGATAAATATTTGAACCAGATGCGTGAGACTAGAGCATCAAGCTTGAATACATGTGTGTGGAAGCAATTTTGGCAGGCAGCAATCATACATCACAATACTAAAATGAAAGCGAACAACAACGCAATACCAAAATTCATCAGTATCTGATTAACAATCACAAAACAAACTAGTATGCATATGATTGCAATAAAACGACGTTTAGCTGAATTAGTTTATGCGCGCCTGAAAATGAAGAGTAAGAACAGACTCATAACACAGTCTAAGTGTCGTTTCCCTATTCCGAGGGTGATTGCTTCAACACTTCCAATTATTGATTGGTAAAGCAATATTTCACAGAAAAAAAAAAACAGGTTTCAAGCAGCGATTGCGAAGCTATCTGTTGTAAAATGAAAGCTTAGATTTCTTCTGTAATCCTTTCATAAAAGAAGCTCCAACTTAATCAACTCAATTTCCAGAAATCTAAAAGGTAAGACTGAAAGGAGTTCTCAATCACAAAAATGTAGCTGACAGCAAATATAAAAAAATGGTAAAAGAGGTCGGGCGGCACAGAGGAAGAAGATCAGTACCTAGGTTTCCATGAGATGTTTCTGACTTTGGACGAATTGAAGTGGTCGAGCGACAGAGGAAGAATGCCGAGCGACAGAGGAAGAATGCGCAACGACGGCGGAGAGGAAGAGGGGTAGCAGCGCGGCGGAATCCCGGCAGCAACGGCTAATATGCGAACAACGCAGCGGAATCCCGACGGCAGACGTGCATGCATACGAAATCAAAAAATTAAACAGAATCACGCTTCAAAAAATTAAAATAGAATCACAAAAACTCACGGATCTGCTGATGAAATCACGGAACTCGCGCTTCAAAATCAAAAAATTAAACAGAATTCCCGATGAAAACACTTGTGGATCTACCGAATCGAAGACGAAACAAACTGGAATAGAAAAGCACCTTAGATTTTGGCAACTATGCGGGATTCATGGTGGAGATTTAGGGTTTTTTGTTTAGATAAAGAGAATGGAGAAAAAGAAGAGAAAGGAGAAATGGGAATGGGAAAGAATTAGAGATTGAGCAGGTACAATCAGGATTAGATCTAATATTTTGCGAGCACTATAAAGTGTGCTAGCAAATTTGCGAGCACATTTGCAAGCACTATAAAGTGTGCTAGCTAAACAGCGACCAAATTGCAAGCACGATTAGTTTACTCGCATTTTGTCGGTGATTGCGACCAAATATTAATTTTCTAGCACCGTGTGCTCGCAAATTAGCAAGCATAATTAGTTTGCTCGGAGAAGTTGTCGCAACTTATTTGCACCCATCTATTTTTGCAATTTGGTCGCTTTTTTGGTCGCAATTCTGCCAGATTTTGCAAGCACCATATGTGCTTGCAAACTGGCTTTTTTTTTGTAGTGATCCATTCAGGATTAAGTAATGAGATTCAATCTCATGAACCAAACACTAGTACAATTTAATCATGGGATATAATCTTGCAAACCGAAAACCCCCTGGGATGATGAAATTTAGGGACTTATTGGATTGTCGAAGAGCTGAAATTCAATCTACCAGTGATTTGGTGAGAGAATTGTGGTTGTGCGGGATTTGTAGGTGATTTGGGGTCTGAAATTCAATTGGTAGAACTATCATTAGTCATGCAACAAATTTCTCAAGTAACTACTCTGGACTATCAATGTTATTGATGGTTTGGTATTGTACTTACTGAAAAGGAACTCAAGATATGCTAAACTTGACGAAAATTTTCTACACTTTACAAAAATCACACGTGCTAGAAAGGGAGAACAACACAACGTTATGTTATAAGTAACGCGAAGAACATAGAGCAATGGCGGATCTAGGGGGGCAGGAGGGGGGCGACCCGCCGACATGGACCGGGACATAAATTTTTCAACATCGCCCCCTCCGAAAGCTTCCGACGTCGCCCCCTCCCCCTCCGAATTCTGATAAGTTTTCGTCACCTAAGCTGAGGCATGAGAAAGAAGAATGAGAAAAAGAATGAGAAAGAAGAGTGAGATCGGCTGACACAATTTGGGTCAAGTTGTTGAAGCCCAAATAATATGAATTTCAAGCCCAAAATTATTGAATAATTAACCCAACCAATCACAATTATAAATAAGAGTCACAAGATTCAAACCAAATAATTGATAAAGATGAAATTGAAGCTGATCCTGGTAAACGAAGTTCAATTGCAAGTTATGATGTGAATATTCGTGATCGAAATCGTAGATAGTATGTAGCTAAAGGTACTTGTCAACCAAAAGGATTCAATTTTCAAAATACACGTCAAGGAAAAGACAATAGATGTTTTAGAGATGTTTGGTACAAGGATCGTGATTGGCTTAAATATAGTGTCTCGAATGATGCCGCATATTGTTTTTATTGTTTTCTTTTCAAGCGTGATTCTGTGGCACCGGGGGGTGAAGCATTGAAAAGAGCGAAACTCTGGTCGGTAAACACACTGTGCGCGCAGAAAGAATTTAACAGGTTCCCTGGGTCCAGCAAATCCTCTAGATCACGCGGTCTAGGAACTCGTTGGTCGTTGGAAAATCCTGGTCGTCGGACACACAGAACACTCTTTCAAAAACCCTCAACCACTTTACTAAACCTAGCATAGAGAAGTAGGGATCGATCCCACAGAGATGGATGCGTAATAATCATGTTCAAGGATTTGGACTTGTTTTTGGGGTTGGCTGCTGCCACGCATTTTTCTTGGGTTGAGGAAAATAAACTTAACTTGGGAATTTAAAACTGCTACGCTAACAGCTAGACCTAGGCGAAACAACAAAAGCATGCACGAAAGTTACCCGAACAAACACTAGATCTAAGAAACTACTCTAATTACCTAGACCTGGGAAACAAATTGACCGTGGGGACCATGACTGAAAAAAACAGAGCACGGACGAAAAGCTGGCAAAACAACTAACTCTGGTACTAACAAACAGCGACATCATCTTCTTCAACCAAATTGCGTAAAAACTCAGAATAAAAACAACATGAACCAAATCAGAATAGAGCAGACCGAATCTAAACCATTTTAAAGAGTAACAATGAAGAACTAAACAGATCTACAGATGCTAGACGAAGTAAAACCGAAAGCAAGCGGAAAACTCAAA
Source organism: Salvia hispanica (assembly GCF_029641045.1). Taxonomy (NCBI): domain Eukaryota; kingdom Viridiplantae; phylum Streptophyta; class Magnoliopsida; order Lamiales; family Lamiaceae; genus Salvia; species Salvia hispanica. The sequence goes on along the minus strand of NC_142692.1, from coordinate 50,101,565 downwards.
TCCATGCACGACTCAACCTCCTCACTTCGGATCCGACCTCAGACGCTAAATCCACTCTGGATCCAAGCGTCCGACACAAACTCCAACCAAAAGAAACATTTCATAACTTCAGATTTAGACAACAACCTCCAATCAATCAACAAACCACAGATCTATCACCAAATTCCCAGATCGATTACCACCGCAGCAAAAACAGAGATCGACATATAACTTATCAAAATAAACTCTCAACAGCAGGATCTATGTAAATCAACTTGAAAAATCACAGATAAACGCAAACGAACAGAAGTGAATAGATAATCAGTAGCATCAACAACCGAATCGACTCCCAAAAGTGAAGTTCGACCGTGAAAGTGCAAAACAAACTGAAATTTAGAGAGATTGTATCTTCGCCCTCAAGCGGACGGTGTTGCGACTGAAACTTTCTGAAGAAATGAACCCTTTCGGAACCGAAACTACCCCAGATCTCCCATTCCCAAGTGTGTGTTATGTGTGTGAGCTAAGAGTGAGCGAAAAAGAGTGATGATTTGTGTGTTGCATGCTCTTCTATTTATAGGCGTTGGAGTGGGGCCCAGCGAGGTATAGATAGACTTTTTTGCCCTCAGCTATTGACTCCCTCTTTCACGCCTTCTTTTCCCTTAGATTCTGCTCATTTTTACTTCATTCCTTCGCTAGATTGTTTCCTTCAACACCTCCTTGGTCTAGCGATTCTGTCACACACCTGGCTTATAAACCGTGTTAGACCCAACAAAATGTAACGTTTTTCACCATATAACCGATGCATGAAATTAGCCTTATCAAACTGCTCACACTTAAACCATACTTGTCCTCAAGTATAAAGACAAGAGAAAGGAAAAAGAATAAGGCGAATTTCAAGCAAGGTTATCCCCTGACCGACTCTTTAGACTCTAGACAATCTCCTAGACCTAGACACAATTTAAAACTTAAAAATTTTAAGAAAAAAAACATACAAACACATAAACACATATGCATGAGCTAGCTTCAACTTTTAGGCAACCGTCCCCACAAGATTAAGGTCAATCCAATAGGTTGCACTCCTCCAAATAGGCCCTTTCCCTTCCTCTACCTAGCCAATCTGTCAGCTCGTCAAGATAGCCCTTTTTCTTACCTAATTGTTGGATTCACTCGATCACTCATTCCTCACCAGAGATGTTAGGATCGATTCTCTGTTAAGTTATTGCCACACCACTGAACCGTCGGGTTATGAGAGTTCCTCCTTTTCCTGGGTCAGGCTATTATTGTTCCTATCCTTTAGACAATTTCCATTCCTCCATTTCCTCCTCTCTTCTGGACTTCGTCCAGCTTATAACACCTTACCCTGGACTTCGTCTAGCTTATACCTTCATAACCCAATTTCCTATTTTTTTCTCCTTCACAACTCTTCTCCCTAAGCATTCAGTGGCGGCCCTTAAACATGTGTTAGCTCAAAGTTATTTAAGGCTTATAACTCGCTATTATAGTAGGGCTTCACAACTAAGTAAGCAAAAGGCATCCTCCATCGTTCTCACTTCACTCAGATTGACTTGGCTTATTAAAGGAAAAAAACTTCTAAGTTGAAATGCCTCCTACTTTCAATTACTTTCACTAAGGGAATCATGCCGTATTATATTCACTGGCTCATGCGACACAACAAAACTTAGACCTAAAGACTCTTAACATGCAGACAAATTCATGCATTGACTCCTCTCCCCCTCCCACTTCACTCAAGCTTGTCCCCAAGCCATCGTCGTGAAGGGGGGAAACAGAGAGATCAATGCAAAACAACAAAACAGTTTATAAAAACAAAAACTTCTCACACTTAGACCAAGCATTGGGCTAAGTGGGAGAAAAGCACAATAAAACAGAAAATACAAACTACTCACACTTAGACCACACAGTGGGCTAAGTGGGAGAAGACACAAACAATTACAAAACACACATAGGTAACATAAATAATAACAAAAAAAACTGAAAGCAAGAAAATTAAAAGTTACTTGGTCATGGGGTGGTGATTCACTTCTGGGGCTGGCTCCCTCGAGAGCCAGACTGGGGTAGGATTCCGGGTCGGGTCATCTTTACTTTCTTCTTTGCTGGCTGCTCCAGCTCTTCCTCTTCCTGTGCTGGCTGTTCGGGTACTGGCTTCCTCACTATAGACTTTGATTTAGATGGGGCTGGAACTTGTTTGGGAACGGGCGGGGAGATCAACTGCTTGAGCGATTGCTGCGGTCGCTTGACGGAGGGACTGCTCTGGATGGGCTGCTTGACTTCACTGCTGGACCCAGGAGTTACCTTCGACTGGGTCAAGGGGAGCGTCTGCTGCAGCCACTTCAACATTTTCATCGAAAGCTCCACCGCTTCCGTCATTCGCTCATTTTATTTGGCGCACTTCACCGCCAAATCTACAATGTTGCCCCTCAGGGTCTTCACTTCCTCTCGATTCCCGTTCAATTCCTTTCTGATCCCACCAAGTTCCTTTATCATTTCCTTCCTCATCAACTGCATCTCCTTCTTCACATCCTGGACTTCCTTTCGTAGCTCTTCAACCTCTTCACTTGGCATGGCTTCCTCAGGCTCTGCTTTGACCTTGTCTCCTAACGAGTAGAAGAGGGTCTTGGCGCCATGAGTCTGCAGCAACCCCTTATTGAAAAAATAATCAACACTGAACACCTCCGGGGGTTCGCACATGACTACCAAAGGAGAGGCCTTGGCAATTTTCATTTCTATGTTTCGTTGGAGGTAGGCGCCGAGGAGGTGGCAGGTATACATATGATGCGCAGGGTTGCTCGTCATTTGGTGGCATGCCTGAGCCAGCCAATAGCCTAAGTGCACCTTCACGCCTTTCGCCATGCACCATGTGAAGTAGAGGTCGGTAGTTGTAAGAGCTGAATTAGCGGTTCCCATCAAGTTGTAGCTTACAAACGTCTGAGCAAAGCGGAGAATTCGGTCTTCGATGTGAGAGGCTTTGGAGTAGCTGGACTTAAACGTTCCCGCCTTGGGGTGAGTGATCAGTTCCATGCCGTTTGCACCTTGAAACCTGGCGTGTTCTTCGGCACACCGATCATCCTGTCATTCCATGCCCCCTCTTCATCCTCGGCTTGGGTAAACAATCCCATTCGCAGAGACCATTCCCGGATGCTCATCTCATATTCATCATTAAAAAGCCTGAATGTTATTGAATCCGCGTCAAGATCAGTGGTGTTCTTCAATCGAAAGGTGGAGAAAAACTCCCTTGCTAGATCCACCGGCACCCTCTCCTGGCTGTGCTGTAGTAACCACTCAAATCCTATCGAATAGATACAAGCGCGGAATTCCTTGTCACATGCAATCATTTTGAGCTCCCTTGAGCTGTACTGCTTCCCAGATTTGACCATCTTCCGAGCGCTACATCTTTCCTTTTACACTGCGGTCCTCTTCTGGTCGTCGAACTGCCTCATCTCCTCTAGCAGCTCTTTAGTCAGCCAGACTTCCGGACGTCCTGGAATAGGCTCTTCTTCAGCTTCTTCAGATTCATAGTTGGGCTCAGGGATAGGCTCGTCTTGTTCCTCGACAGAGGGATCCTCGGTCATAGGGGAAAGGGTCTCCTCGACCTCCTTGACGGAGGGAGCTTTCCTAGACCGAGTAGATGAGGCCGCCTTCCCTTTTCTTGCCCTTTCCTTGGCCAGGCGGCGTTCCTCTGCCTCCGCAGCATCAGGAACTAGGTCATCGACTTCATCGAGGAGACTCCTCCTGGTGTGCCTCCTTTCTGCCCTTTCGTCTATCTTGGGTTCATCTTCCTCCTGGTCACCCACCAGGTCCACAATCAATTTCAGCCCTCCCTCGGGCTCCGGTACTCCAGTCGCAAGTAGATCTGCTTCTTCCAACAACTTTTCTGGGGTTTCCCCCTCATGTTCCACTATCGGGGTCGCCCCCTCAATATAAATGGGGTTCTCCCCCTAGACACCAGTTGGGGTCGCCCTCTCTTCCACGAATTCAGGGGTCGCACCCCTGAAATCAGTTGGGGTCTCATCCCCAGTTTCCATAGGGGTTTCCCCCTCAACAACATCCTTCACAATAGGGGTTTCGCCCTCAATCGTACTGTCCACAATAGGGGATTCCCCCTCACCAACTTCCTTACCTTCGAAATTAGGGTTCTCGTCGCCTTGCTTCTCTGTCTCCACCATTGTCCCGCCGTTCGTCGCTCCATCTTCTTTCTTCGCCTCCTGTGAAACGGTTTCTGTATGTGGAGATCCAGAATCTTGCGGCCTTTCTTCACGAAGATCCGCCGGTTGTGCATCCGACTCTGCCGGAATCGTCAGTGGCGGTACGACTGGTGCGGACGTCATTAGGCTAGCAGAGAACATGGCATATACTTCTTTTGCTTTCTCGACGCTCCCTAATTTCTGCGTCAATTCTGCTAACAGGACTGGGTCGTACACCGTTCTTTGTGAACTTCCGGTGAGTTGGGTTGAATCCATCACTGCAGATCTGAAATTGAAAAAAAAACTGGGTCGAATTTGGGTTAGGGTTTGTATTCTAGAGAGAGAATGAAAGTAGAGAGAAGGGAGAGTAAATTCAAATTTTCGTCGATTTGGGGATTATTGGAGAGAGAGAAGCGACGGTTGCTTTTCTGATGAAAGGATGGTGCAGTTGCAGGCATGATGTAAGCAACCGTACAACTTCCATAATTATCGGCAGATTTTGAAATTCAAATTATCTCCGTCCCTCCTTGACCTCTTCCTTCAAGCTTCCCTTGACTTCTTCCTTCAGATTCTCTTCTAGATGATTCCCTTGATCATGATCCTATTCTTAAAAAAATTGAAGGTTCCAGACTCCCAGGTCAAGGTTAGAGTGCAAAGTATCGGTTTCCTTCGGAGTCTGGTGCTTCGAAAATATTTTTGGATTTTCTTTAGTTTGAAAAAAATAATTAACTATTTACACACTTCTTTAGAGTATTCCCGAGATTCCCTGGTTCAGTTTGTATTTTAAAAATTGTTAACCTATTATTTGACCCAGGAATTCATCGAGAAATCCTCCTCGTCCGTCTAGGCGATAGTTGGGAGTGTGTGTAGCGGAACTTCATCCACCACACACAACTCGGAATTATCCCTATAGACCTTCACTCTATGACCATTGACAAGGAAAGGGACAGAGTTAGAAGCACTTCCCTGGATCTCCACTGCTCCGTTTGCGCGGATGCCGACGATGGTGTATGGGCCGATCCATTTAGACTTCAATTTCCATGGCATTAGCGTGAGTCGGGATTGGAAGAGGAGCACCTTCTGTCCCACATGAAGTTCCTTGACCCGGAGATTCTTATCATGCCATAACTTCGTCCTTTCTTTGTACCACATGGCAGACTCAAATGACTCCAACCGAAGTTTCTCCAATTCTTGCAATTGTAACTTCCTCTCTTCTTCGCAAGCTGTAGGTTTCATGTTCAACTCTTTCAATGCCTAGTACGCCTTGTGCTCAATACCAACAGGTAAGTGACACATCTTGCCAAATACAAGCCTGTAGGGCGACATTCCAATAGGCGTTTTAAAAGCAGTTCTGTAGGCCCACAATGCGTCACCGAGCCTCTTGCTCCAGTCCTTCCTTGACGGATTAACTGTCTTCTCCAATATCGCCTTGATCTCGCGATTAGAAATCTCTGCTTGGCCATTAGACTGGGGATGGTACGGAGTCGACACTCTATGGTGAACACCATATTTCTTCATCAGAGCCTCGATGGTTAGATTACAGAAATGAGTTCCCTGATCTGAGACGATGGCCTGGGGAACTCCATATCTGTTGAAAATATTGGCCTTCAAACATTTTGCCACCTCCTTCGATTCGCATGTTGTGGTGGCCTTAGCTTCTATCCACTTAGACACATAGTCTACTGCAACCAATATATACGTGTTCCCACAAGATGATGGGAACAGTCCCATAAAGTCCATTCCCCATACATCAAAAATTTCACACACGATCACCGGGACCTGAGGCATCTCGTCCCTCCTTGAAATTCCCCCCGTCTATTGGCACCTCTCGCAACATTGGCAGAACTCAAAGGCATCCCTATTTAGCGTCGGCCAATAAAAACCGTTGTCCAGAACTTTCCTCGCTGTCTTCCTCGGTCCAAAGTGACCTCCACATGCTAAAGTATGGCAATGAATTAACACATCTTTTTGTTCCCATTCAGGAATGCAGCGTCTAATCACTTGATCTGAGCACATTTTCCACAAGTAAGGGTCGTCCCAAAAGTAATATTTAGCTTCGCTTCTAATCTTCATCCTTTGGGCCCGGGAAACTTCATCCGAACTTGGCACTTCTCCCGTGACCAAGTAGTTGGCTAGGTCAGCAAACCACGGTTCTGCGTTCAGTGTGCGCTTCCATTTATCTGATTCTCCTAGACCGGTTAAAGCTAAAACTGCTTCCCAATTAAGTGGTCTAGGAAATTTCTCCAGAAGGTACAAATGCTCCTCAGGGTATGGCCTCTTCTGTTTCCCCTTGATGTATTCTGCTCAAGTGATCGGCTACTCTGTTATCCGTTCCTCTTTTGTCTCTTACTTCCCAATCAAACTCCTGCAAGAGTAACATCCAACGGATTAATCTCGGCTTAGACTCATTCTTAGCTAGTAAGTACTTTATTGCTGCGTGATCCGTGAAGACTATAACCCTCGACCCAAGGAGGTAGGGTCGGAATTTCTCAAACGAGTATACGACAGCCAACATTTCCTTCTCCGTGGTGTCATAATTCTTCTGAGCCTGATTCAGCGTCTTGGAAGCATAGAAGATCACATAGCTTTTTCCATCAATTTTCTGTCCTAGGACAACTCCCACAGCAAAATCACTCGCGTCACACATTATCTCGAAAGGATGGTTCCAGTCTGGCGCTCTGATAATCGGTGCTGACACCAACCTGTCCTTAAGCAACTGGAATGCCTTTTTGCATCCTTCGTGAAAGACGAATTCCACATCATTGTGTAACAACCGAGTGAGTGGTTGCGCGATTTTTGCAAAATCCTTGATAAACCTCCTATAAAACCCTGCATGACCTAGGAAGCCTCTCACCTCTTTTTGGTTCGTAGGGTATGGTAACCTCGATTTCACATCCACCTTTGCTTTGTCTACTTGTATACCTCTCTCAGAAACCACGTGACCCAGGACAATGCCTTCAGTCACCATGAAATGGCATTTCTCGAAATTCAATACTAAATGCTTCTCTTGGCATCTCTGTAACACTAGATCAAGGCTGGCCAAACAAGTATCAAATGAGTTCCCGTATACGGTGAAATCGTCCATGAATATCTCAATGCATACTTCCAACAGATCCGAAAAAATGCTCATCATACACCGCTGGAAGGTTCCCGGTGCATTACACAATCCAAACGGCATTCTTCGGTATGCACAGGTACCAAAGGGGCACGTGAATGTGGTTTTCCCTTGGTCCTCTGGATTAACGTAGATTTGGAAATAGCCACTGTATCCATCAAGGAAACAAAAGTACTGCTTGCCAGCCAGTCTTTCTAGCATCTGATCAATGAAAGGTAGAGAAAAATGATCCTTCTTTGTGGCTTCGTTCAGCTTCCTGTAGTCGATGCACATCCTCCACCCTGTCACTAGTCTAGTGGGCACCAGCTCGTTCTTTTTCATTCTTAACAACTGACTCAGCTTATTTTTAACACAAGTATACCCGCAAGTGTACGGGGCTAATGTAGCAAATAGTAAGCAAAGAGTATCGTATTCACGGAGACAATGAGTGTCAACCTAATTACCACGAACCAACCTCAACTACTATCTAGATGAATCGAAATTTTAGTTTTTCTAAATCTATTTAAAAGCAAGGTAAAAACAATTAAAAATAACTAGAGAACTAAAAGCAAATAAGAAAACGGATGTAGATCAAGGATGAGAAGGTAGAATCCTACGGGATCGATAACAACTATCCTATGCTCAACTAACTTCCTAACTATGCCAACAAAGGGTCTCAAGGGTTATTAAGCTATCACTAAGGTAAAACTATATCTTTTCTCAAAGCATATAATTTGTAGATTGCTACCTAGAACCGAAGTCTCCTTCCTAGAACTAAGGTAACAACTCCTAATAGCTCCTAAGATACTTAGTTTCATTCAAAGGCTCAAATCTCTCGATTATATTGGCAAAGACGTCAATTTCTTCTCTTTCAAATTAAACTACTCACTTCTCAGTTCTTGTAGTAAAATCCACATGCATTTATAAGGTGATCAGTCAAATAAACGTATAAGCACAGAAGAAATCAAAATAACCACATGAGCCAAGGCATAGAAAAAGGAAATCAATTAAACATAAGAATCATTGTATCTCCCCCGTAGAACTCTACGAAGGATTTAGCTGCTCATGTTCATCACAAAAGTCAAAGAAATATTCAAAGAAATATTCAAAAACATGGTTTAAACAAGAATAAAACTAAAAGTAGAAACTCCTAGAATTGGATTGGGCGGATTGGAGGTCTCGTCTTCAATCTTGAGATGAATACTCGTCCTCTGCTCGTTCTTCTCTTCTTCCTAGGCGAAAAAGTAGTATTTTTGGGGTTGAAGGCGTGTAGAATGTTGTAGGAGGCGTCCCATGCACATTAGGTTAAATAGGGCTCGAAATTTCCTTGTTTGGATCTGTCGGCCGAACCTGGCGGGTCGCCAGGTTCGTTGTACGGTGAAGTTGGCGAGTCGCCAGCTGCTCTCGGCAATTCTGGGCGAAGGACCTGGCGAGTCGCCAGGTTGGTACTGATGCGAAGCTGGTGAGTCGCCAGCCTCGTGCTGCAATTTCGTCCTTTTTCCACCTTTCACCATTTAAGCTCATTTTCGACCATTTTTCTACACATTCTTCACAAAATGGTCAAAATACCAATAACATAGAGAAGTAGCTATAAACCATGTCTCAAAATACACAATATACGATCAAATTCAAGTAAAACTACCCTCTAAAATCATGTAAAATCCAAGTGAATCAACTCCCCCAAACTTAAACAATTGCAAGTCCTCGAGCAATGAAGAAAAAGAACTAGAAGAAACTTGGATTCAAAAGAGTTTTAGACATCATCATCGTCTCAAATAATACGGAATAAAGGAGCATATCACAATACAAATTCCATTAAGTTAAGCCGTCGAATGCACTTTTACTACTAACTCGTATATCACCTTGGATTCATGCTTCACTTGGGATGTATATATGTGTGTATAATCACCTCACTCAAAGTGTATAAGATATAAAGTAACACTCAAATCAATCAAAAATGCATGGTTTACCATAGGCTTGCTCAATATCTAACCTCTCCTCTACTTCGTGTGACAATAAAGCTAGAGTCCGAAAGGTCTTTTGTTTAGGTTGTAATGTAGGCTCTTTGGTAAGGTGAGGTAATATTTGGCTAAAGTGACTCAATTCCCAATAAGATAAATATCCCAAGAAATCACAACAAACAACTTTTAACTTCAATCATTCGTCAAAACACTTTTCCACAATAACTAGACTTTGTCTAATTTCTTCCCAACTTCCAAAGACCTTGAATTATTCTCTATATACTAAATTTTTTTCTTTCTTTTCTTTTCTTTTTTTTTTCTTTCTTTTCTCTCTTTTTTTTTTTTTTTTTTTTTTTGTTTTTTTAATCTAAGTACAACCAATTTCCAACTTGATAAGCTAAACACGACCAATTTCTTTCAACAACTAAACTCTCCAAATTCTTCTTTTCATAGCTCAACAATTCTAGAGTCTAGGATTCCCAACCCCTTTGATTAGCTTGACAAAAGAAAAGGCAATAGGCTCAAACTTGGCTATCAAGGGTATTATTACATAATAAGGTTAGTGTTTAGGTAAAAATGAGACTAACAACAATAGCCTAACATCTTCCCCTATCTTTAAGGTCACTATGTAGACTCAAGAAGACAAGGAGCAAGTTCTAGAAACACATACACCATTGATGATAAATCACACATGAAAGAATTAAAAGCTCAAGTCTCACTGGGCAAATAGCATGAATCAAGGCAAACAAGCAATTCGTTACTTATGCATCCTATTACTCAAACTCTCAAGTCAATGGTCAAGTGATAGCTCAAAGTGGAAGGTTCTTTTATCATAGACGACTAGTCTTCACCCAACTTACTACCAAATTTTCCAATTCAATTTCAATTTTTTTTTTCAATAAATCCCAACCAATCAAAGCAAAATTCATGGAGTTCTATCAAACTAAAACAAAATAAAGCTAAAATTCAATTAAACGACTAAGGCAAAAATAAATCTAAAAAAAATACGTACCTCGTAAGTGTCACTATCCACCATATCACCCCCCAAACTTATTCAAAGCTGCGCAAAGAATGAGTTTGAAACGTTGGTGGAGAAGTTATACTTACCTTGCACTAGTGTGGTGGTGGATGCGGCGGGTAGTTAGAGAAAAAGTTGGTGTTCCATTGGTTCATCATGGCAGTCAACTGGTCTAACTGCTCTCTACTCTCTCGTTGCTCCCTTTGCACTTCCTCCAAAACTCGTGCTGCGTGCATATCCCGATCATACATCGCATTCCATTGATTAGTTTGGAACTGCTGCCACTGGTCATGGTTTTGCTGATGCTGATCCCAAGTTTGGTTCCACTCTCCATGCCACTGTTGATGCTGCACCCACTGAGATTGTTGTTGATCCCACCGCTCATCCACTCGATTATACAAGTCGGTGTAGGAGTTTTGCAACTGCTCCAGCCGGTGAGTGACAGACTCTTGAAACTCTGCATCTCGGGCATTTTGGTTCCTTCTTCTGCTTCAATTCCTTTGTTGATACCTATGAGAGGTTTCCAAAGGTTCGACCATCTCATCTTCTTCCTCCTCCGCATCCTCATGAATGGCTATATGCTGGCTCGAACTAGCTTCAACTCCCGGGTCAAGAAATGGACCTGCAAGTGGATACTGTCTCATCTTCCAAGGTAGGCATGCAGGGAAGGCCGCCGTCACTCGGCGGTGTGCAGATGTATCCATCTTCCAATTAGCTCGGAAGCTCCATCCATCAACATGTGTCAAATCTGGGCTAGGCAGGGGAAAATGATCACCTCGTGAGCCTTGATAGAGATAGGCGTAACAGTTCTGATCCCTCTTGAGTACGTCCATTTGGTGAAGGACATCATAAGTCAAGTACATCTCTCCTGGAATTATATGATTTGGGTTGAGCTCGATGTTGAAGAAACTGCAGATAGCAGTGATGTGTCCCCCAAAGCAGATCGTCCCTGTGTTATTCCTAGCAACTCTTTCCCAATACAAAGGGACATACTGATTGAGATGGATGAGTTTTCCACGAAGAAGGCTGTATAGTAGGAAAATCTCGGTACTGTTAATGCTTCCACTGTCGGAGCGGGCAAAGATCGAATTCGAGATCCCTCTGTGGCACAGTCGCAGCACTGGATTTCGAATGGCACTCGCCTTGGAGGTGCCGGCTGTGTAGTGCTCTTCTAATGTGATCAACTTCCAAAAAGAATCATGGTTAAAGTTTTCTTGATCTCCATCCATTGCAGTTTTAAACACAACATCGAAATCGGCTAAGGTGAGAACTCGGTTTTGATTGTCTAACCGAAATTCTACTCTATCTATCAGCTCGTGTCTGCCAACATTCCTCTTGATGACCCTTAGGGAGCTCAAAAACTCCAATGTATATCTGCGGAAGGACGGGTAAGCTCGAAATAGGAATCCATGGACTCCTTGCTCTGGTTCGCCCACTAAGCTCAACTTTACTACGTCTGCTTCTACTCCTAAGTAGTTTAGCATATGCTCCTTCAAATATCGAGTAGGCACAGTTGGCCTGCGGGATAGTCTGTCCCATGCCTGCTTCTGTTCTTGATCGAGCCCTCGAACACCATATTTGCTCGGTGCCTCGGCTTTTCCTGTGGAAGACATGTACCTATAAAAAGAATGTGTGAGTTCACCAAAGAATAAAGTATGAGGGGTGGGTTCTCGAACTCCCCCAAACTTTCATCTACTTCATGTCTCTATGTAACAAAAACAATAACTCAGTTAAAAGACACATCATGAAGTAGGCATAAACTAAATTCACATAGGAAGATAGACTCAATTCCTATAGAACTAGGGAGATAGACTCGATCCCTAAAACATCATTAACTAACAAACGAGGGAGATAGACTCAATCCCTATAACCATTAACCACAATTTAGGGATATAGACTCGATCCCTATAGCAATTCCCAACAATTCATCACACAATATCCCCCATTAAGAAACATGTCATCCTTGAACCAATTATACCTCCCAACACAATTATTCTACTGAAACCAAGTCTAGAAGCATCCAAATTTTAGTAATCAACAAGAACACCTCAATAAAACTCAATTCAACAATAATCCACCAATGCTTCAAAGAATTTCACCATAAAACAAGTTCTAGCATATCAAAAGTTCAACTTTAACACAAACCCATCAACAATAATGGAGATTAGAGTGAAGGAACGTACCTTTTGAGTTTAATATTCACAATTTTGAGCAAAAGTAAGAGTTCACTTGTCTTCTTGAATAAACACTCAAAATCAACAAATTACATGGTGGATCTTTTCTAATAAGCAAGAATAGCGAATGGGTGGAGGGAATTTGAGATTAATTGGTAGAATGTAGTAAAAGAAAGGAAGGTGTTGGGGGTGTTAGGGTTCGAAATTGGGGAAGAGAAGGTAAAAAAAAAGTAAAAAAAACGAAACTTACCTTTTGAATTTACCGCTGCACGTGTCTGGCGAGTCGCCAGGTTGGGCGAGGAACGAAGCTGGCGAGGCGCCAGCTAGCTACGGCAATTTTTTAAAACATACCTGGCGAGTCACCAGGTTGGGTTTTGACGAATCTGGCGAGACGCCGGCACCTACAGAGAGATACGACATGCCTGGCGAGTCGCTAGGTTCGTGTTACTGCGAACTTGGCGACCCGCCAGTTACCTACGGGATTTTTCGATTTTTTTTGATGTTTTGATTTTATTTTTATTTTTATTTTTTAAACTGAAATTCGAAAACTAGCTACCGATAGACTAAAAAAAAACAAACTAAAAGACTAAGGAAAAATGAAATAAAAACAAGGATTACCTACTAGGGGTTACCTCCCCTTAAGTGCCTTTGTTTTACGTCGTTGGCTCGACGTCTTGAAGCTTGCACTTAGGCCAATTTGAGGACGAACACTTCCCTCGCCTGATCCGGACTGTAGAATCTCTTGACATATTGTCCATTCACCTTGAACACTTTTCCATCTGCCCCTAGTAACTCCAATGTGCCATTTTGCATCACTTCTTTAACAATGTAAGGCCCCGACCATTTAGACTTCAACTTTCCGGCGAAAAGCTTAAGTTTAGCATTGAAAAGCAACACTGCTTCCCCCAGAATGAACTCTCTCTTTTCAATCATTCTATCATGATACGCCTTCATTCGTTCCTTGAGAATAGAAGAATTTTCAAAGGCTTCGTGTCTAAACTCGTCAAGCATATTCAACTGTAGCATTCTTTCTTTGCCTGCCTTAGCGAAATCTAAGTTCAACTTCTTCACTGCCCAATGTGAGCGATGTTCCATCTCCACTGGAAGGTGACATGATTTCCCAAACACCAATTGATATGGTGACATCTCTATCGGGGTTTTATATGCCGTCCTATACGCCCAAAGTGCATCATCGAGCTTGAGTGACCAATCCTTCCGATTTGAGCTCACTGTCTTTTGTAAGATTTGCTTGATCTCTCTATTGGCCAACTCGGTTTGGCCATTGGCTTGAGGATGGTATGGTGTCGTCACCCTATGCTTCACTCCATATTTCGCAAGCACGCTTTCCAGCCATCGATTGTTGAAGTGTGAACCTCCATCACTAATAAGGGCTCGTGGAGTACCAAATCTAGTAAATATATTCTTTTGCACAAATTTAATGACTACCTTGGAATCATTGGTGTGGGAGGGAATGGCTTCTACCCATCTTGAGACGTAATCCACCGCCAAAAGAATGTATTGATGACCGCATGATGATGGAAAGGGGCCCATGAAGTCGATCCTCCAAACATCAAATAATTCAACCTCTATGATCGGGGTCATTGGCATCTCCTTCTTTTTTGACACACCCCCGGTTCTTTGGCATTCATTGCATTGAACTACGAACTTTTGGCAATCACCATAGATACTTGGCCAATAAAGGCCGCTTTGAAGCACCTTCATTGCTGTTCAATTTGCTCCAAAATGTCCCCCAGATGGGGACGAGTGACATTTTTCCTAATTCAAAACAAGGTTAGTTTCTTCACAACGCTGTAACACACTTGTTAGATTTTCAAGGCAGTGATCAAAAGAAGTACCATAAACAGAAAAATCATCCATAAACACTTCCATTATTTTCTCAATCATGTCATGTAAAATTGCCATCATGCATCTCTGAAAAGTAGCTGGAGCATTACATAAACCAAATGACATTCTCCTAAAAGCATAAACTCCGTATGGACACACAAATGCGGACTTATGTTGATCTTCTGGGGCAATTAAAATTTGATTATAACCCGAATACCCATCAAGAAAACAGTAGTACTCATATCCTGCCAACCTATCTAATATTTGATCTATAAAAGGGAGTGGGAAGTGATCTTTCCTAGTGGCTGCGTTCAAAGCACGGTAATCAATACAAACTCTCCACCCGGACACAACTCTAGTGGCTATCAATTCATCATTCTTTCCTTGTACAACTGTCATACCACCCTTCTTAGCTACAACTTGAGTTGGACTAACCCATTCACTGTCAGATATGGCATAAACAATTCCTGCATCTAACCACTTTATGACCTCTTTCCTAACCACATCTTGCATAATTGGATTAAGTCTTTGATTTTGAACCTTAGGTTTATACCCTTCTTCTAACAAAATTTTATGCATGCACAAAGTTGGGCTTATCCCTTTAATGTCAGAAATAGACCATCCAATAGCACTTCTATGTTTCCTAAGGACTCTCACCAATTTATCAAGCTCAGATACAGATAGGGAAGAAGATACAATTACCGGATATGTTTCATTTTCTCCAAGGAATGCATACTTTAAGTGAGTTGGCAATGGCTTTAGCTCAACTTTGTTTCCCTTTTCGTTCTCCTTTTCTTTCTCTTCATCCTCGTTCCTTAATGGAAGGAATTTTTGATGACGACGAGGGATCTCTTTGGCGGAATCAATTGCACCTACAAAATCAAGTAATTCAGAGTTAGCATCAGTTATTTCATTAATACAAGAAGAATAAAGAGATTGAAATAGGCATCGCACAAGTTGATCATGTGAAGAGTTGATCTCGGCCACTCCTTCAACACAATCTTCCACCACTTGCACATAGTTGCAATGCTCTATCATCTCCACTTCTTCATCATCATGTACTTTCATCGCCTTGTAGATGGAAAAAGTAATGCTCTCATTGTCAAGGCGAAGTGTAAGTTCTCCTTTTGACACATCTATCATTGCCTTCCCTGTAGCAAGGAAAGGTCTTCCCAAAATCAATGGGATCTTTTGGTCCTCCTCCATATCTAGCACAACAAAGTCCACCGGATAGATAAAGTTATTGACTTTCACTAGAATATCTTCCACAATGCCTTTAGGATATATGACTGTCCTGTCTGCCATTTGTAGTGTGATAGTAGTAGGCTTCAATGTTCCAATCTTAAGCTTTCTGAAGAATGATAGGGGCATAAGATTAATGCTTGCCCCTAAATCACATAATGCTCTCCTGATACGCCCGGATTTTGCACTGTTTTAAGGCCATTATTTGGTCCGTTTTTGTTATCAAAATCACTCTACATGTCCATTATTTGCATATTCTATACATTTTGGTATTTTGACGTGTTTTGTGAGAAATGTGCATATTTGAGCCGAAAAGGGGAGTAAAAACGCATAGTCTGGAAATCTGGAGTCAGACGGCGACCGGCGACCGCCGCGAAGTTGTACGGCGACCGCCGGCGCCCGGCGGTCAAAGCTATGTGGCGGCCCGCCTCGGAAATTTACGCTAGGAGAAGAGTCTCGCCCGGCGACCGCCGGAGGACATGTGGCGGTCCACCACCGAAGGGTCAGAGTCTCTGGACTCCAACGCGGCGACCGCCGGCCAAGGTGCGGCGGCCCGCCGGAGAAAGGCGGCGAATCCGACCAGCCCTAGATTTGCTCCAAGATTTACCAAATTTTGAAGATCTTTTCCTTCTATGATGAGGAATAATCTTCCCCTATAAATAGGACCTCAAGCTTCATCAAGAAGGGAGTTTTTTTTTCCGACACACAACAAGAACACATTCATAGAGATCAAAAGCTAGAGTACTTCAATTTTGCAAGGAGTTGAAGAAGGATTTCAAGAACATCAAGAATGACAAGGATTCAACCTACGGGTTTTATTTGCTTTAGTTTTATGTTCAAATTGCTTTCCCTTCAATCTATGTTTTTAGTTTATTCAGTCATGTGTAACTAAACTCATAGGATTCTAGGGATGTGTTAGTAGCAACTTTGGTTATACAATTCCGTTTTCTATTTAATATCCGTTTTGTTTTTACTTTGTTTCTTCCCTAAGTTAATCATGATGCTTCATAATTGAGTGACACAATTATGTATGATTCAATACAACTTGCTTCATAACTGTGACAGAGTTCTAGCGAGTTAGATCCACTTAGTAGACACTACAGTTAGCTTCCTTTAATACGGCACTGTTAATTGAGAGTGAGGACTTTTCAAGGGTCTTAGGAGCTTTTTGGAGTTACGTGTTAGGATTGACAACCCTAATGTTAGTAATCAACGTTTGTATCGCATGAGCATAAGCTAGGTGACTCGTCCTTTCAAAGTATTAACTGTGCTAGGGTATTGTAGTTTGGAATTTGTATAACCATAAAGCGAAAGCACATCCCTGGAATTCTCCTTATCTCTATACTTTTCTCTCCGTGATTTGCTTGTTTTTAGTTGTTTACTGTTTTCAATATTTACTGTTTTCAAAAAGTTTCCAATAATTCTTGCTTCTCCAGATAGTAATTGAGTTCTAGTAGAAGATAGACACTTTGTGTACATCTTCCCCGTGTTCGATACCCGGTACTAAACTTTTGCTATACTATACCTACTCTGTATACTTGCAGGTATTTATAGTGCAAATAAAAAGTGCATCATCTCCCCACTTGATTGTCCCCCACTATGCAAGAAATAGTGAAGCTACCGGGATCCTTAAGCTTGGCTGGCAGTTTCTTCTGAATTATCGCACTGCAGCTCTCTGTCAAGTTGACAGTTTCATATTCTCCCCACCTTCTTTTCTTGGAGATAACATCTTTCAAAAACTTAGCATAGTTTGGCATCTCTTGCAAAGCTTCCACTAATGGTATATTGATTTGCACCTTCCTGAAAATATCAAGAAATTTGGAAAATTGCTCATCCATCTTTTTCTTCTTCATCTCAAATGGGAAAGGCACCTTGACTGTCATAGGAATAGGCGGAGAGGGCATCTTTTCTGGCACTGATTCTTTCTCTGTCTGACCGTCGACCTTGTCCTTCCCCTTAGAATTCTCTTCTGCTTTGCCATCCTCCGCTGGAGTACTCTTCTTTTCCTCTATAGGCATGGAAGGTCCTTCATAGCTCTTACCGCTCCTCAAATTTATGGCCTTGCAGTCCTTGGGATTGTTTATGGTCTGTGCTGGAAATTGCCCTGGCTGATGATGGACACCCACAGCTTGAGAGATTTGGCTTATCTGAGTATCAATGCTCTTCATATGCACATTCAAGCTTTGCACGTCGTTTTTAACCTTCCCCAACCTTTGACTAGTGCTGTCCATGTACTTGTCAGTTTTCTCCCATGTACTTGGTAGTCTGATTCATGAATGCTGCCAAGATGTCTTCAGTAGTAGGCTTTTTCTGCTGTTCTACCATCCCATTAGACACTGTGAATCCTGGCGGTGGTTGCAGAGCATTGTTGGGATTCCCATATGAAAGATTGGGATGCACCTTGTTACCATAATTGTTGTAGTTACCACCACCTTGGTTGGAGCGATAGTTGTTGAAGTTCCTATTATTTCCTTCTTGGTGCACATAGTTCACATTTTCAACTCCTCCCTGCAGTTCTGGTCCAGGCTGTCTCATCTCCATGATTCCCAATTGAGTGGTTAAAAGATCTAGCTGTTGAGACGGCTTGTCTATCATATCATCTTCTACAACGGAGGTCACCCTGTATGACGTGTTTCTTTCATTATTCCATCCTTCATCAGTGAAAGCTACTCTCTCAATCACTTGCATGGCATCATTCTCTCCTAATTGAAGTAATGCTCCTCCGGCGCTCCAATTCAGTTCACGCATTGCCTCTGTAGTACATCCCCTATAAAAAGTTATGACTTGGTGTCCCGGACTTAGACTATGTTTGGGGCATCTTTTCAGCAGTGTCTTGAATCTAGCCCATGCTTCTCGGATTGTCTCATGAGGCTTCATCTTAAACTGAATTATCTCTGCTTGCCTTCTTAGAACTTCACTGGGTGGGAAATACTTCTCCAAAAATAAGTCTACCATGGCATCCCACGTTTTAACAGATCCTGACCCCATGCTGTCGTACCAGTCTCTAGCATCATCTCTCAAGGAAAATGGAAATAGCCTTAATCTGCTTTGTTCATCTCTCACCCCATTAAGCTTCACCGTGTTACTGATCTGAATAAACTTAGTAAGATGCTTATTGGGATCTTCATTTGCCTTTCCCGCGAAAGCATTAGCCTCAGCCATATTTAGCAATCCTGGCTTGAGCTCAAAATGATTGGCATCGATCCCATCGTTGCCAATTGGTGGGTCCTCTACCCCTCTGTAAGCGTACATGTTTTGCACTGGCACCATGACTTGTTGTTCATTTTTTTCTTTAACCTGTTTCACCAAATCTGCAAGTTGTAGTTGGAGCTGTTGGACTACCGGATCTGGATGTGGTGCATTGTTCTCTCCGTTGTCCGCCATTGTTACTGCAACAAGAATAGGCGGTTCTCTCTTATGAGGCGAAAGTGATCGCCTTTGGTTGAGCCTTCTCTGAGCGTTTCTCCTTCGATTGGATGCTTCGATCTCAGGATCGAATAATGAAGAGTTGATTTTCTTGCTTGCTGTATCCTATCAATTTCTAATTACACACTTCCTAGATCCAGTAAATCAACTAGATCACAAGGTCTAGAGACTCACAAGACTGGAAGTCTGGTCGTTGGTACGCAAGCAAACCTTCAAAACCCTCAACCACAGATACTAAACTAGCACAGGGAAGTAGGGATCGATCCCACAGAGATGGACTCGTAAAATACATGCGTAGAGAATTGGAAACTATTTTTGGGTTGGCTGCTGCCACGCATATTTTGGGTTGAGGAATTTAACTAAGTGAAATTGGAAAATAAAGTACGCTATGCTAACTGCTAGATCTAGGCGAAAATGAATTTTGCATAAGAACTAAGTCAGTACAACTACTAGATCTGGGACTTCTACGAACATATCTAGACCAAGGAGATTAAATCAAGTGGGGACCAAACTCTGAAAAAGGTAAGTACGGACAGAATCGAATCTGCAGCCTAACTAACTAAAGCATCAACTGAAAATGACTTCATCTTCTTCAACGAACACAAATAAATGCAGAGATCGAGAAAAACAAACTCAGATGTAGATTGGAAACATAATTTTAACGGTAAACGAAACAACGACGGAAATCACACTACTAGACGAAGCAAACCAAGCAGAACAAAATCCCCATAATTTCATGCAGAAATTCACCTCCCCTGTTCAGATCCATACTTCGGATGCTAAATCCACTCCGGATCCAAGCATCAGAACAACAAACCAACCAAACACAACTCCATAGCCATGATTCTCAAATCTATTAAGATATTCAGCAACAAATTCAAGATAGCATCTCAAATAAACACTCCGAAATAGCAAGCATCATAATAATCAACACGAAATCTAACTTCATCAAAGCAAATCAAATGTAAACAGAACGGTTAAACTAATCCAGCAACAAAAACAGCAAGCTCGACTTCCAAAAGTGAAGTTCGAGACGGAACAGAGTAGTAAACAGAAATTAAGAGAACAATTGTTTCTTCGCCCTCAAGGGACGGTGGTGCACTGATACGTAATTCACGAAAACGAAAACCACCCCAAATTTCCCATATCCCTAGTGTGTGTGCTAAGAGCGTGACTGTGTGTGGAGTGTAACCGATCTGCCATTCTTGTTGCGCACTCCTTTATTTATAAGCTTCGAGGTGGGGCCCAGCGAGGTATTGATTGACTTGATTGCCCTCAGCTTTTGGCTTCCTTCCTCTAGCTTTTCCTCGTGATTCCGTTCCTGCTCCTCGCTAGATATCCTCCTCCAGCATCTCCTGGATCTAGCGCTACACACACACCTGGCTTAACAAAACTTGTTAGATCCAGCAGAAATGTGATGTTTTTCACTACATAACCAATGCATGAAATTAGCCTTATCAAACTGCTCACACTTAAACCATACTTGTCCTCAAGTATAAAGACAAGAAGAAAAGAAGAATAAGGCGAATTTCAAGCATGGTTATCCCCTTGACCGACTCTACAGACTCTAGACAAAACTCCTACACCTAGACACAACTGAGGCAAAGCTAGACACTAAAACAAAGAGTACATAATCACATAGGATGAAAACATATAAACACATATGCATGAACTGGTTTCAACTTTTAGACAACCGTCCCCACAAGATTAAGGTCAATCCAACAGGCTGCACTCCTCCAAATAGGCCTTTTTCTCCCCTCTACCTAGCCAACCTGTCAGCTCGTCAAGATAGCCTGTTACTTCCCCAATTGTTAGATTCACTCGATCGCTCATTCCTTACCAGGGATGTTAGGACCGATTCTCTCTTAAGTTATTGCCAAACCACTGAAACCTCGGGTTATGAGAATTCCTCCTTCTATCCTCCGTCACTATCCCCCTTTTTTTTTTCTTTTTTTTTTTTTCTTTCTGGACTTCGTCCAGCTTATACCTCCTTGATTTCCTGGACTTCGTCCAGCTTATACCTCCTTGATTTCCTGGACTTCGTCCAGCTTATACCTCCTTGATTTTTTTCTCTCTTTTTATTTCCTCCTCTGGACTTCGTCCAGCTTATACCTCCAGATTTTATGATTATATATTTTCTCCTTTCCCCCTTTTTTATTTATATTTTTTTTTTTTTTTTCTTCTCTTTTCCTTCAGCATTCAGTGGCAGACTTTTGACATATGTTAGCTCTAAGTGTTATCACAGGCTTATAACTCACCTCTAGAGTAGGGCTTCACAACTGAGCAAGTAAAGGCATTTACTATCGTTCTCGCTTCATTCAGATTGGTTCGGCTTACTAAAGAATCAGGCTTCTAAGTTGGAATACCTCCTATTTTCAATTGCTCTCCCTAAGGGAATCTGCCGTATTATATCCACTAGTTCATGCGACACACCCCTAGACCTACGACTCCTCAAAGCATAATAACACTGCATTGATTCCTCTCCCCCTCCCACTTCACTCAAGCTTGTCCTCAAGCCATCGTCGTGAAGGGGGGAAAACAGAGAATTCAATGCAGAATTAAACAACAATTTCACTTCTCACACTTAGACCGAGCAACGGGCTAAGTGGGAGAAGAATAAACCAACAGAAAACATAGAACTTCTCACACTTAGACCAAGCATTGGGCTAAGTGGGAGAAGATAGCATAAAACACAGCAACGCATGGAAATAAAACACAGAAAAAGAAACACAAAAACTAAAATTTACTTGGTCTGGGGAAATTGCTCATTTCTGGGGCTGGCTCCCGCGAGAGCCAGACGGTGGTGGAACACTGGGGCGGTTTGTTTTCACTTTCTTCTTCGCTGGTTGCTCCAGCTCTTCCTTTCCTTCTGCAGCTTGATTTAGTGTCTTGGACGCATAGAAAATTACGTAGTTTTTCCCATCTATCTTCTGCCCTAGGACGGCTCCCACAGCGAAATCGCTCGCGTCGCACATTATCTCAAAAGGGTGATTCCAGTCCGGTGCCCTGATAATTGGTGCGGACACTAGTCTCTCCTTGAGCAATTGAAATGCCCTCTTGCATCCCTCATCAAACTCGAACTCCACATCGTTGTGCAGCAAATGAGTGAGTGGTTGCGCAATTTTTGCAAAGTCCTTGATAAACCTTCGATAAAACCCTGCGTGACCGAGGAATCCTCTAACTTCCTTTTGATTTGTAGGGTAAGGTAGCTTTGCAATCACTTCCACCTTTGCCTTGTCCACTTGTATTCCTCTTTCAGAGACCACATGACCTAAAACAATCCCCTCAGTTACCATGAAGTGACATTTTTCAAAATTCAGGACTAGATGTTTCTCTTGACATCTTTGCAGCACTAGGTCAAGGCTGGCTAAACAAGTATCAAATGAGCCTCCATATACAGTGAAATCATCCATGAATATCTCGATGCATACCTCTAGTAGATCCGAAAAAATACTCATCATACAACGTTGGAATGTACCTGGTGCATTACATAGACCAAATGGCATCCTTCGGTAGGCATAAGTTCCAAAAGGGCATGTAAATGTGGTCTTTTCCTGGTCCTCTGGGTTCACGAAAATCTGGAAATAACCGCTATATCCGTCGAGGAAACAGAAATACTGTTTGCCAGCCAGCCTCTCTAGCATCTGGTCAATGAATGGTAAAGGAAAATGATCCTTTTTGGTGGCTTCATTTAGTTTCCTATAGTCGATGCACATCCTCCATCCAGTGACCAGTCGAGTAGGCACCAACTCGTTCTTGTCATTCTTCACCACTTGTATTCCAGATTTCTTCGGTACCATGTGAACCGGACTGACCCACTCGCTATCTGGAATAGAGTATATGATTCCAAGGGACAGTAGTTTCAGAACTTCCTTGAGCACTTCCTCCCTCATGTTTGGATTCAGTTTCCTTTGTGGATCACGCCGAGCCTTTGCCCCTTCCTCTAGTCTGATGTGGTGCATGCAAAGATCAGGGCTAATTCCAACTAGGTCAGAAAGTGTCCACCCTATGGCCTTCTTGTTCCTCCTTATTACTTCCAGCAGCGCACTCTCTTGGTCTTCAGTCAAGCGGCTGTTAATTATCACTGGACAAGTTTCTCCTTCCTCCAGGTATGCATACTTTAAATTTTCAGGCAAAGTTTTCAACTCCTTCTGCGGTGTGATGGCTTCCTGAGGTAAAGGGTTCTCCGCCTTACTTCTTGGCGCCATTTCCTCTAGATTCGCTCCCTCGTCTGGGCTCTTCTCCTGAACAGATCTGGCTGATTGGAATGATAGTGGCTGGTGGCAGAATGCCATGATCGCTTCATTGATCTGATCATCTGTCAAGTCCTGTGTGAAAAAAGTTTCACACCATCCTGTCACCTCCTTTTCTACAGTCTGGCTCAGCTCCGAATTGTCAAACTGTTCCTGCATTAGTTCAGTCTCAAGATATTCTTGGACTAGGGGGTTAATTACATCTACAACATGCAAGTTTTCAACATCAAGCGGTTTTTTCATAGCTTCTTCAATGTTGAAGGTGTATTTCTCCCCATGATAGTCCAGGCATATGGTTCCATCAAACACATCAATAACAGTCTTCGCGGTGCGAAGGAAGGGTCTCCCCAGTAACACCCCACTAGACTCAGCAGATTCATTACCCCTCATTTTTATCACATGAAAATCAGCTGGGTATAGGAAATCATGCACTCTGACTATGACATTTTCCAATACTCCCTCAGGCGATATGCATGTTCTATCGGCCAACTGAATCACTACTTTAGTATCGACCAAACTGACTCCCACCAATTTTTTATATATTGACAGCGGTAGGACATTTATCGAAGCACCTAGATCACACATGGCATGCTCAATTTTAATATCACCTATAGAAATAGGAAGAGTGAACATACCTGGATCTGTACACTTTGACGGCATCCTCCTCTTTTGTATCACGGCGGATACATTTTCTCCTATAACAATCTTCCCATCAGGTTTGGTTTTTCCTGCTATGAATTCCTTGATGAACTTGCTGAAGGTGGGTATTTTCAGAGCCTGCAAAAAGGGTAGGTTAATCTCCAGCTTACTAAATATTTCCACAAGGTCCTCAGTATCATCTTTCTTTTTCTTGGCTTCTCCTCGATATGGGAATGGTTTGGGTCGCTTTACTGCATTCGTGGAACTCCCTGCTGGGGCTGCACCTGTCTCCCTGCTTCCCTCTTTAAGTTCCAACTCAGGTTCTGGATCAAGGAAAAATGGGTCACTTAGTCGAGGCATCGATCCCCTTAAATCTCCCTCCTGGAGGTCATCCTGTATAGGAATTTCTCTGAGTCCAGGATCATCTCCTCGAGACTTCTGATTCCCCTTTTCTCCGTTCATCTGTGAGGGTGTCTCCTCGTTTATCACTTGCTTCGGTCCTTCATAGCCTTTCCCCGATCTCAAGGTAATTTGACTAATATTTGCTCGGTCTGGTGGTTTGACAGTGGCAGGCAATTTCCCTTCATTTCCCCGCATTTCGTTCAGCGACGTGGCCAACTGGGACATCTGCTTTGCCAACATGTCCATGGCAGACTTCTGCTCCTGCTGGGCATCTTGAATTTTGTGCACCACGTCATTGTTAGCCTGCATGTTATTCTGCATGTGTTGTTGGAAATTTACCAGGTCATGCACCATGTCATCAAGATTCCGCTGTGGTCGGAAACCTTGAATTGAACTGGGATTAAATCCTTGATTTTGATTGGTTCCAACCACCTGGTTCTGGCGAAAATTTCCCTGACCTCCCTGATTATTGTTGTACTGGGTTGCTGGACCTGGGTGACTCTGTTGGAAATTTTGATTGTTTCCTGAATTGTTCCTCTGATGCGGTGGCACATAAGAATTCCCTTGGTTGCTCTGGTTCCTGTTGTTCCAGTTATGCTGATCCCCTTGGTTACGGAAATTCCAGTTGTTCAGCCCCTCTTGCTGCTTCCCTGCCCAGTTAGAATTATGCTGTGGTCCTTCCTGATTCCGGCTGGGCCATGTCTGCTGGTTCTCCGCTGGACCTGGGTGTTGTGACTGTGGTTGTTGGTTCCCTTCAGCCCATCTGAAACAAGGATTGTCCCTCCATGGTGCCTCCTTAATCTTCCACTGGTTCCAGTTGGTATTTTGATTACTTTGATTCCAATTCCCCATTGCATTCACTTGAGCTTGGAAATCTCCATCGAGTGAGGGATTATTGTAAAATTGAAGCTGATGTTCCTCTTGACCTGGGTTTTTTTCCTTATCAGTCGACCCAGGGGTATTTTTCTTTTCAATGGCATTTAGCAGTGCCTTCTCCAGTCGATCTATTCTGTCTCTAACCTCTTCTCCTTCTCGTTCCTTAACTGTGTTCGCGGAGCTTCTCCTCATGATAGCACGCGGGCAGTCATACGCCTTCTTCGCGTCGATTAATCTTCCCAGAATCTCGCGTGCCTCGCTTGCCTTATTCTTGGTGAAATTCCCCCCGCTCGAGGAATTCATTAAGTCCTTGGACTCAGGATTTGCCCCTTCGTAGAATAGATAAAATGTTTCAGCCTCCGTCATCCTGTGATTTGGGCAAGCGTCAAGCAGGCCTTTAAACCGAGACCAATATTGGCTTAAAGATTCATCGTAGTCCTGCTTACACTCTTGAATTTCTTTTTTCAAAGCGTTTGTCTTATTGGACGGAAAGAAATAGTCCAGGAACTCCAATTTGAAATCCCTCCATGTGGTGATCGAGTCAGGTGGAAGCCTCAGCAACCAAGTGTTTGCCTCTCCTTTCAATGCAAATGGAATCGCTCGCAGGCGATAGTCCTCCTCGGTAGTTTCGTTAGGCCTTTTCTGGATGCTACATAGCTTACTAAACTCGTTCAAAAACTCATAAGGACACTCATTCCTCCGTCCAGAGAATGTAGGTAAAACGCCCAGCACATTCGTCTTGATCTCAATAGACCGCTGACGTTGATTTGACACTATGGCATGAGCTGGCTCTCCGTCGAGATGTGCAGTTAGCGAACCAATCTCTGGGTCTAGGTCCACTAAGTTTGCCATTACAGACTCCTCTTCCTCCCTTTCCGAATGCTCAGTTTCTGACGACGACCGTGAATCCTCTTTCCCCGATGAATTCCACTCTTCTTCACTCCCTGATTCAAACGGAAATGGATCTACAGTTGACAACCCCGATCTGGTAGTTATGGCGGATGTTGATTCCTTAACTTGCCACTTCAACTGCACGTTCCTTGACCAAGATGGGTTGCTCCAGATTCCTGACCTTGAGCCCTTGCTCATAAACTGCCAAAAGCGAAATTCAAAAGATTAAAACTATTTACACCAAATCTCTAAACACATAAACAAACTACGCCATCCATCCCCGGCAACGGCGCCATTTGAAGAGTTGATTTTCTTGCTTGCTGTATCCTATCAATTTCTAATTACACACTTCCTAGATCCAGTAAATCAACTAGATCACAAGGTCTAGAGACTCACAAGACTGGAAGTCTGGTCGTTGGTACGCAAGCAAACCTTCAAAACCCTCAACCACAGATACTAAACTAGCACAGGGAAGTAGGGATCGATCCCACAGAGATGGACTCGTAAAATACATGCGTAGAGAATTGGAAACTATTTTTGGGTTGGCTGCTGCCACGCATATTTTGGGTTGAGGAATTTAACTAAGTGAAATTGGAAAATAAAGTACGCTATGCTAACTGCTAGATCTAGGCGAAAATGAATTTTGCATAAGAACTAAGTCAGTACAACTACTAGATCTGGGACTTCTACGAACATATCTAGACCAAGGAGATTAAATCAAGTGGGGACCAAACTCTGAAAAAGGTAAGTACGGACAGAATCGAATCTGCAGCCTAACTAACTAAAGCATCAACTGAAAATGACTTCATCTTCTTCAACGAACACAAATAAATGCAGAGATCGAGAAAAACAAACTCAGATGTAGATTGGAAACATAATTTTAACGGTAAACGAAACAACGACGGAAATCACACTACTAGACGAAGCAAACCAAGCAGAACAAAATCCCCATAATTTCATGCAGAAATTCACCTCCCCTGTTCAGATCCATACTTCGGATGCTAAATCCACTCCGGATCCAAGCATCAGAACAACAAACCAACCAAACACAACTCCATAGCCATGATTCTCAAATCTATTAAGATATTCAGCAACAAATTCAAGATAGCATCTCAAATAAACACTCCGAAATAGCAAGCATCATAATAATCAACACGAAATCTAACTTCATCAAAGCAAATCAAATGTAAACAGAACGGTTAAACTAATCCAGCAACAAAAACAGCAAGCTCGACTTCCAAAAGTGAAGTTCGAGACGGAACAGAGTAGTAAACAGAAATTAAGAGAACAATTGTTTCTTCGCCCTCAAGGGACGGTGGTGCACTGATACGTAATTCACGAAAACGAAAACCACCCCAAATTTCCCATATCCCTAGTGTGTGTGCTAAGAGCGTGACTGTGTGTGGAGTGTAACCGATCTGCCATTCTTGTTGCGCACTCCTTTATTTATAAGCTTCGAGGTGGGGCCCAGCGAGGTATTGATTGACTTGATTGCCCTCAGCTTTTGGCTTCCTTCCTCTAGCTTTTCCTCGTGATTCCGTTCCTGCTCCTCGCTAGATATCCTCCTCCAGCATCTCCTGGATCTAGCGCTACACACACACCTGGCTTAACAAAACTTGTTAGATCCAGCAGAAATGTGATGTTTTTCACTACATAACCAATGCATGAAATTAGCCTTATCAAATAACTCTAAGCGAGTGAGCACAACCTGAAAAGAAAAACACGAAAGTGAGAATAACTCGAAAAGAAAAGAAAAATAAAGCAAGTAAAATCTAAATTAGTAATCTTAATTTTTATCACGATATTAGGCTATAGTAACACAATATTGTCCCCGGCAACGGCGCCAAAAACTTGACTCAGCTTATTTTTAACACAAGTATACCCGCAAGTGTACGGGGCTAATGTAGCAAATAGTAAGCAAAGAGTATCGTATCCACGGAGACAATGAGTGTCAACCTAATTACCACGAACCAACCTCAACTACTATCTAGATGAATCGGAATTTTAGTTTTTCTAAATCTATTTAAAAGCAAGGTAAAAACAATTAAAAATAACTAGAGAACTAAAAGCAAATAAGAAAACGGATGTAGATCAAGGATGAGAAGGTAGAATCCTACGGGATCGATAACAACTATCCTATGCTCAACTAACTTCCTAACTATGCCAACAAAGGGTCTCAAAGGTTATTAAGCTATCAGTAAGGTAAAACTATATCTTTTCTCAAAGCATATAATTTGTAGATTGCTACCTAGAACCGAAGTCTCCTTCCTAGAACTAAGGTAACAACTCCTAATAGCTCCTAAGATACTTAGTTTCATTCAAATGCTCAAATCTCTCGATTATATTGGCAAAGACGTCAATTTCTTCTCTTTCAAATTAAACTACTGACTTCTCAGTTCTTGTAGTAAAATCCACATGCATTTATAAGGTAATCAGTCAAATAAACGTATAAGCACAGAAGAAATCAAAATAACCACATGAGCCAAGGCATAGAAAAAGGAAATCAATTAAACATAAGAATCATTGTATCTCCCCCGTAGAACTCTACGAAGGATTTAGCTGCTCATGTTCATCACAAAAGTCAAAGAAATATTCAAAGAAATATTCAAAAACATGGTTTAAACAAGAATAAAACTAAAAGTAGAAACTCCTAGAATTGGATTGGGCGGATTGGAGGTCTCGTCTTCAATCTTGCGATGAATACTCGTCCTCTGCTCGTTCTTCTCTTCTTCCTAGGCGAAAAAGTAGTATTTTTGGGGTTGAAGGCGTGTAGAATGTTGTGGGAGGCGTCCCATGCACATTAGGTTAAATAGGGCTCGAAATTTCCTTGTTTGGATCTGTCGGCCGAACCTGGCGGTCGCCAGGTTCGTTGTACGGTGAAGCTGGCGAGTCGCCAGCTGCTCTCGGCAATTCTGGGCGAAGGACCTGGCGAGTCGCCAGGTTGGTACTGATGCGAAGCTGGCGAGTCGCCAGCCTCGTGCTGCAATTTCGTCCTTTTTCCACCTTTCGCCATTTAAGCTCATTTTTGACCCTTTTTCTACACATTCTTCACAAAATGGTCAAAATACCAATAACATAGAGAAGTAGCTATAAACCATGTCTCAAAATACACAATATACGATCAAATTCAAGTAAAACTACCCTCTAAAATCATGTAAAATCTAAGTGAATCAACAACCTGTATTCCAGACTTTTTGGGCACCATATGGACAGGACTGACCCACTCGCTGTCTGGAATGGAGTAGATGATCCCTAGGGCAAGCAATTTTAACACCTCCTTTAGGACCTCCTCTCGCATGTTCGGATTCAATTTCCGTTGTGCATCTCGATGAGCCTTCGCACCTTCTTCTAAACGAATGTGGTGCATACAAAGATCAGGACTTATTTCTACCAAATCCGAGAGAGTCCACCCTATTGCTTTCTTGTTTCTTTTGATGACTTCCAATAACCCCTTCTCTTGCTCCTTGGTCAGGTTGCTATTGACTATTACCGGAAATGTCTCATTTTCCTCCAAGTAAGCGTACTTGAGGCCTGGTGGAAGCGTCTTCAGTTCCTTCTTTGTTCCGTTCGTCTCCTGGGGCAGGGGATTTTTGTCCGCAATTTCTGGTAATGCCTCCTTCCCTGACCCAGGAGATTTCTCCAGACTAGCCACGTGAGCCGATCCCTTAGATTTGGCTGACTCGGGGCTTCTGCAAAATTCCATAATGGCCTCCGTGAGTTCCTCATCTGTCAATCCTGTTGTGTTCATTGCTGCACACCATCCCACGACTTCTCTGTCAATTGAATGGCTCAACTCCGAGTTGTCAATTTGTCCCTGCATTAATTCCGTCTCAAGATATTCTTGGACCAAGGGGTTAATTACATCAATAGCATAGAGGTTCTCAACATCTAAAGGCTTTTTCATCCCCTCGTCTATGCTAAAAGTATATTTTTCCCATTATAATCCAAGCAAATCGTTCCATCGAAGACATCGATAATGGTCTTAGCGGTACGCAAAAATGGTCTCCCTAAAAGTACACCACTAGACTCAACAGACTCATTATCATTCATCTTGATCACATAAAAATCAGCAGGATATAGAAAATCATGCACTTTGACTATAACATTTTCCAACACTCCTTCAGGGCAGATGCAAGTTCTATCTGCGAACTGGATCACTACCTTGGTAGCAACCATCCTCACTCCAGTCAATTACTTATGGATCGAAAGCGGTAAAACATTAATGGACGCCCCTAGATCACACATAGCATGTTCTACTTTGATGTCCCCTAGAGAGATGGGTAATGTGTACATTGTTGGGACTACCGCAGCGGAAGACACGGAACCCAAACAGGTCCTAGAACGGATCTATTTAGTTGATTATGCATTCGACTCCAATTTCATGCAATTAACATAGATCTATAGATATAACATCAAATAAACACATAATCATGCATATTCGATGTAGATTCGATTGTTACCTCATAATCCATCATTGGATTGACGTTGCTAGCTGCACCACCCGGAGATCCTTGGTTTATCGACCACGAATCTTCCGTACTATTCCCTCGTCCTTGGTTCTCCATCCGTGTGGGCGGATCTTAGAAAACCAATTAAATAACTTTGAATGGATCTAGGGAAAACCAATACAAACACCAAATTGTCTAGATCTAATCATATGAATTAAGATAGATCAAGAACAATAATCAAAACCCTAATTCTCCCACGTGCTAGGCACGAAAATCGAGACCAAGTGAGAGAGAGAGGAGGCGCCGATTTTGGCGGCTAGGGTTAGGGTTTAGTGTGTCTAGGATTGTGTGTTAGGGTTTCCCTTTCATTCATTATTTATAGTGGACCTTATTGGGCTAGTAAGGGGATCCATGGAATGACTTAAGTGTTGGGCTCACCCATTAGATAAATTACTAATTAAATCAAATGACCCGTGATTTAATATATTATCAATGGAATATTATTTTGTTCCACTAAAGAATAATATTGCACTCCCACTTAAATCACCAAATTACAAATAACTTGGGTCCATTTTATTTTATAATATTTCCCGCGTTTAAGATTATCCTGATCCGTCAATTTAATTCTTTTGTCTGCTATGTGACTAAAATTAAATTAATTCTCCAAAGAGTTTTTCTAGTTTGAAACTTTATTTATTATTCGTGGAATAAATTCCAACTGCGCAGTTTTCTGAATAATAAATTCCTTTTTCAAACACCTCTTGGGGATCACCCCTTAGGGATTTAATCATACCACACTGGGCACGCGAATTCTATGAAATAATATTCCAATACCTTCATGTTATTCAATTACTACCACCCAAGATATCATAAACTTGAGTTACGTACAAACTCTCACATATTGATAAGTCAAAGTGGCGTTTGATTGAATAAACAATATTGATATTAATATCATAGACTAGAAAATACTAAACTTTCTTGAAATATATTCTTTCAGTAGATAGCAATAAAGAATACATTTCGGATTAGATCCTTTCAGTGCTTTACCACACCGGTGTTACTAATCTCATCTTAGGTAAGAGAGAATTATCACAAACACCGCAACCGTTCCAATAGGTAGCCAAAGCCTATCTAGGTTGTGAATACGTTTTTCTTCTTACTAGATCTGGCCAAGTCCCCTACTGGAAAACTCATGAGGAGATTCATCGAATTTCCCTACTTGACCTTCTTAGTAAAAAGCCTTAGACTTGTTTATCATATTTCAATAATAAACCATTTATATTATATTATTTATTCTCATAAATAGGTAAACAAGTGGATGTGGCGTTTCTCGTATACATGCACAAGCTGACTGTACAAAGGCATGTACGCTCGAAGCATCTTTTAGTATACAAACCCCAACAAACATACCTGGGTCGGTGCATTTTGAGGGCATCCTCTTCTTTTGTATCACGACAGACACATTCTCCCCGATCACAATCTTCCCATCTGGCTTGGTCTTCCCTGCAATGAACTCCTTGATGAACTTGCTGAAAGCAGGCATTTTTAGGGCTTGCAAGAATGGCAGGTTGATTTCCAACTTGCTGAAAATCTCCATGAGATCCTCTGCGTCATCCTTTTTTTTATTTGCTTCCCCTCGGTATGGAAATGGCTTTGGTCGCTTTACTGCATTGGTGGAAGTCCCAGCCTGGGTTTCATCAACTCCCTTGTTCCCTTCCTTGCTCACTTGTTCAGATTCTGGGTCTAGGAAGAATGGGTCCCTTGATCGAGGGAGGGATCCCCCTAAATCTCCCTTTTGGAGGTCTTCCTGAACAAGGATTTCCCTGGGTCTAGAGCTATCCTCTTGATGCAGCTGACTCTTTTTTCCTTCACTAGCCTGCATAGGCACTTCCTCATCAATTTCCAACGTCGGTCCTTCATAACCCCGCCCAGATCTCAAGGTGATTTGACTAATGTTTGCTTGGTCTGGCGGTTTGACGGTGGCAAGAAGCTTCCCTTCATTTCCCCGCATCTCATTCAAGGAGACTGCGATCTGGGACAGTTGCTTTGCCATCATATCCATGGCGGCTTTATGCTCAGACTGAGCGTCTTGTAATTTGTGCACCACGTCATTGTTGGAGTGCAGGTTACTCTGCATGAACTGCTGTGAATTCACTAGGTCGTGGACCATGTCATCCAAACTCCTCTGTGATCTGGAGCTGAACTGATTAGAATTTGGCCCTTGACCTTGGTTCTGACGATAATTCCCTTGATGATTGTTGTATTGGTTACCAGATCCTTGATTCCCTTGATGGTTGTTGTACTGGTTACCAGATCCTTGATTCCCTTGATGATTTGGTTGGGAATTCTGGTAGTTCCCTTGGTTGTTTCTCTGATGAGGTGGCACATAGGAGCTCCCTGGATTGTTCTGATTCCTATTTCCCCAATTAGTATGGTCCTGATTCCTGTACCCCAGTTGCAATTGTCCCTCTTGACCTTTACCTGACCAGTTGGATTGCCTCTCCGGAGGGTGTGCATAATTCGTGAGCTGAAGTGGGGGTGGCTGGCCTTGATCATGGTCAGTCCATCTAAAGTTTGGGTGAGTCCTCCATGGAGCATCCCTCTGTCTTCCTTGGTTCCAACTTCCGTCGGGATTCCAACTTCCCATCGAATTTGCTTGAGCTTGGCACTCCCCTTCGCAGGGCTAACTGTTATACGGCTGAAGTTGCCTTTCCTCTTGACTAGGAGGTTTCTCAATTCCCACTGGAGCATGCGGATTGTATTTCTCAATTGCATTCAGCAAGGCTTTCTCCAGTTTATCGATCCTATCTTCCACCTTCTTGTCATCTTGTTCCATTACTGCATTGGCTGACCCTCTCCTCAATATGCTTCGCGGGTTATCATAGGCCTTCTTCGCCTCGATCAGCCTTCCCAAGGTTTCCCTAGCTTCACTTGCTTTATTCTTGGTAAAATTTCCCCCGCTCGAGGAGTTCATCAAGTCCTTTGATTCAGGATTTGCGCCTTCGTAGAACAGATAGTAGGTCTCCGCTTCTATCATCCTGTGGTTCGAACAAGCATCCAGCAGCCCCTTGAACCGGGACCAATAAGAACTCAAAGACTCATCGTACTCCTACTTGCACTCCTGAATCTCTTTCTTCAAGGCATTCGTCTTGTTGGACAGAAAAAAGTAGTCCAAAAACTCTAGTTTAAAGTCCTTCCATGTGTTGATCGAGTCCGGTGAGAGCCCTAGCAGCCAAGTATTCGCCTCCCCCTTTAGAGCAAACGGGATTGCTCGTAGACGGTAGTCCTCCTCCGTCGCCACGTTGGGTAGTTTACTGAACTCGTTCAAAAATTCATAAGGGCATTCGTTCCTTCGTCCAGAGAATGTAGGTAGAACTCCGAGTACATTCGTTTTGATATCGATCGACCTCCGGCGCGGGTTTGAGACTATAGCATGGGCAAGTTCAGCGTCGAGATGTGCGGTGAGTGACCCTATCTCCGGATCAGGGTCTACTAGATGAGCCATATTCGGGTCCTCTTCCTCCTCGTTCTCGGAATGCTCTGTTTCTGTTGACGACTTCGGGTCCTCTTCTCCCGATGAATTCCACCCCTTCTCACTTTCTGATTCGAACGGGAATGGGTCTCTCGTCCTTAAACCTGACCTGGTGGTGATGGTAGACGTAGATTCCTTGACTCGCCACTTGTATTGGCCACTCCCTGACCCAGATGAGCTCGCCCAACTTCCAGAATGGAAGTCTGCGTTCATAAACTGTCAAACAGAAAGAAAATAACAGAAATTAAAATATTTACACCAAATCCTTAAACGCAATAACAATAAACGCCATCCTTCCCCGGCAACGGCGCCATTTGAAAAGAGCGAAACTCTGGTCGGTAAACACACTGTGCGCGCAGAAAGAATTTAACAGGTTCCCTGGGTCCAGCAAATCCTCTAGATCACGCGGTCTAGGAACTCGTTGGTCGTTGGAAAATCCTGGTCGTCGGACACACAGAACACTCTTTCAAAAAACCTCAACCACTTTACTAAACCTAGCATAGAGAAGTAGGGATCGATCCCACAGAGATGGATGCGTAATAATCATGTTCAAGGATTTGGACTTGTTTTTGGGGTTGGCTGCTGCCACGCATTTTTCTTGGGTTGAGGAAAATAAACTTAACTTGGGAATTTAAAACTGCTACGCTAACAGCTAGACCTAGGCGAAACAACAAAAGCATGCACGAAAGTTACCCGAACAAACACTAGATCTAAGAAACTACTCTAATTACCTAGACCTGGGAAACAAATTGACCGTGGGGACCATGACTGAAAAAAACAGAGCACGGACGAAAAGCTGGCAAAACAACTAACTCTGGTACTAACAAACAGCGACATCATCTTCTTCAACCAAATTGCGTAAAAACTCAGAATAAAAACAACATGAACCAAATCAGAATAGAGCAGACCGAATCTAAACCATTTTAAAGAGTAACAATGAAGAACTAAACAGATCTACAGATGCTAGACGAAGTAAAACCGAAAGCAAACGGAAAACTCAAATCCATGCACGACTCAACCTCCTCACTTTGGATCCGACCTCAGACGCTAAATCCACTCAGAATCCAAGCGTCCGATACAAACTCCAACCAAAAGAAACATTTCATAACTTCAGATTTAGACAACAACCTCCAATCAATCAACAAACCACAGATCTATCACCAAATTCCCAGATCGAGTACCACCGCAGCAAAAACAGAGATCGACATATAACTTGTCAAAATAAACTCTCAACAGCAGGATCTATGTAAATCAACTTGAAAAATCACAGATAAACGCAAACGAACAGAAGTGAATAGATAATCAGTAGCATCAACAACCGAATCGACTCCCAAAAGTGAAGTTCGACCGTGAAAGTGCAAAACAAACTGAAATTTAAAGAGATTGTATCTTCGCCCTTAAGCGGACGATGTTGCGACTGAAACTTTCTGAAGAAATGAACCCTTTCGGAACCGAAACTACCCCAGATCTCCCATTCCCAAGTGTGTGTTATGTGTGTGAGCTAAGAGTGAGCGAAAAAGAGTGATGATTTGTGTGTTGCATGCTCTTCTATTTATAGGCGTTGGAGTGGGGCCCAACGAGGTATAGATAGACTTTGTTGCCCTCAGCTACTGACTCCCTCCTTCACGCCTTCTTTTCCCTTAGATTCTGCTCATTTTTACTTCATTCCTTCGCTAGATTGTTTCCTTCAGCACCTCCTTGATCTAGCGATTCTGTCACACACCTGGCTTATAAACTGTGTTAGACCCAGCAAAATGTAACGCTTTTCACCATATAACCGATGCATGAAATTAGCCTTATCAAGCATTTACTGCTGGTGGGTTTTCTAATTGGAAAAAAACACTTGAAAAGTTCAAGACTGATCGACGGAATAGGATGAGAGATGAATGGTTGAATGATAGTTTGGTGATATACAGTGAAAGGTCCATCTTCGCCACTGTTTCTAATGAAAGAATCTTGATACGTTTTTGATAAGGCTAATTTCATGCATCGGTTATATGGTGAAAAGTGTTACAATTTGCTAGGTCTAACATGTTTCCTAAGCCAGGTGTGTAATAAAATCGCTAGATCGAGGGAATGCTGAAGGAAACGGTCTAGCAAAGGAATGAAGTGAAGTGAGCAGAATTCAAAGGAAAAGAAGGCGTGACGGAGGGAGTCAGTAGCTGAGGGCAACAAAGTCTATCTATACCTCGCTGGGCCCCACTCCAACGCCTATATATAGAAGAGCATGCAACGCACAAATCATCACTTTTCACTCTCTTTTAGCTCACACACATAACACACACTTGGGAATGGGAGATCTGGGTAGTTCGGGTTACGAAAGGGTTCATTTCTTTAGAAAGTTTCAGTTGCAACACCGTCCGCGTGTGGACGAAGATACAATCTCTTTTAATTTCAGTTGTTTTGCACTTTTGCGGTCGAACTTCACTTTCGGGAGTCGACTTGGCTGTTGATGTTACTTGTTATCTTTTCGCTTATGTTGGTTTGCGTTTAGTTGTGATATTTCAAGTTGATTTACGTAGATCTTGCTGCTGAGAGTTTATTTTAACAAGTTTTATGTCGATCTCTGTTTATTTTGATGTTGTGGTACTCGATCTGGGAATTTGGTGATAGATCTGTGGTTTGTTGACTGATTGGAGGTTGTTGTTTAAATCTGAAGTGATGAAGTGTTTCTGTTGGGTGGAGTTTGTGTCGGACGCTTGGATCCGGAGTGGATTTAGCGTCTGAGGTTGGATCCGAAGTGAGAAAAGGAAGTTGTTGGATGGATTTGAGTTTTCTGCTTGTTTCCTGTTTTACTTCGTCTAGCATCTGTAGATCCATTTAGTTCTTCGTTGTTATGCATCAATTTGATTTAGATTTAGTTTGCTCTGCTCTGATTTCGTTCATGTTGTTTTTCTTATGAGTTATTACGCAATTTGGTTGAAGAAGATGATGTCGCTGTTAGTTAGTACCCGAGTTAGTTATTCTGTCAGCTTTTCGTCCGTACCCTGCTTTTTTAGTCATGGTCCCCACAGTCAGTTTGTTTCCTAGGTCTAGGTAATTAGAGTAGTTTTCTTAGATCTAGTAATTGAGCAGTTAATTTTCTTTGCAACGTTCTCTTGTTATTTCGCCTAAGCCTAGCTATTAGCGTAGTAGTTTTAAAGCTCCCAAGTCAAGTTTAATTTGTTTTCCTCAACCCAAGAAAAATGTGTGGCAGCAGCCAACACCAAAAACAAGTCCAAATCCTTGAACATGATTATTACGCATCCTTCTCTGTGGGATCGATCCCTACTTCCCTATACTAGATTTAGTAAAGTGGTTGAGGGTTTTTGAAAGAGTGCTCTGTGCGTCCGACGACCAGGATTTCCTACGACCAACGAGTTCCTAGACCGCGTGATCTAGTGGATTTGCTGGACCAAGGGAACCTGTTTATTTCCTTCTGTGCACACCGTGAACACAAATGCGTACTTTCAGTTTTCAAGATATGAATACCCATAGAAGTCAGTTGTCGCGATTAACGGATGCAAATGCTACTTGAATTGTAACATATAATAACTTTTATTATTATAAAAAAAAATATTGAAGTTAATGATATTTAATATTTTATTAATTTATTTTTTATTTCGCTTCGCCCCCTCTGTTTTAAGTCTCTAGATCCATACACATGACGCACTTTCAGACCCACAACAGCTCTAGACTCTTCCAATCTCGTGGCCTTTATCCATTATCGATCCTGCATACTCCCTACACTACACGTTCTTACTAAATAAAAAAGGTTCCATGGTGAAATCTTTGTTGTAGAATTAATCAACCTAAAGTAGAAAATTTCTTCATAACAAAGTTATTCCTATTCCACAAATTAAAAAACGATTTAGGAAAGAAATTGGGGAATTCGCACATTAACTATATCAACAGTTTTGGACAACGTTTTGTTTGCTTGATGGTGGAATTAAAATTTTATTGGGACAATATCATACTCCCTCCGTCCCGCTTTATGAGTTCCGGTTGAGTCGGGCACATGTTTTAAAAAAAAAAGTGTTTGAGTGTGTAATAAATAAATATTGTAGTGGATGTTGGGACCCACTTTTAATTGAGTGTCCAATAAATAAATGTTATAGTGGAGGTTGGGAACCATTTTTAACACTTTGTAAATATTTTTTATTAATTTATCTCAACCAGAACTCCTAAAGCAGAACACCCTAAATTGATTAACCGAAACTCCTAAAATGAGACGGAGTGAGTACTATATATTCCCCCTTTTCATCATTACATGTCTAAATCCACATCATGCGTTGTCATGACACGTTAATATTCTTTATTCCCAAAAATGAAACTCAAACTATCTAAACAAATTTATATATCTTGACCCAAAACATCTTATGCTGCACTCTCTAAACGTTGAGACATTTAGTGTCCCAAACATTAGCAAAGTACTACTCCATAGTAGGATTACTACTATATCTTTCACAACATAGAGAGCATACTTATATTTTTTAGTCCCTTCAAGATATATTCGTCTAGTATTATACTCCATCCGTCCCATAAGAATATGCACTCTTTCGTTTTTAGTCTGTCCCACAAAAATATGCATTTTCTAATCTTGGAAAATCTTTTTATCTCTAATGAGGTGAGACTTATTTTCTACTAACAATAATTTAATTACTTTTTATACTCTACATCTCTCTTACTTTACCAATTTTACATTAAAATCCGTACCAAATTTAAAGTGTCATATTCTCTGGGGACAGAAGAAATATTAAATCATTAACTGGCAATCAAATACTCGATAATACTCCTATGCACCTCGGTTATCACATCCAATATGTGGAATAATAGTGCATAAAACAATATTAAAGACATATTTTCTTCTTTTTATGTGTTTTAAAGCCATGCATTATTGTGATGATTGTTGACTTTAAAGTTTAAAGTAAATTGACCTCCAATTTGCAATTGCATCATGACATGAGGGTAAAGTCCTTTTTCGTCCATAAATTATTGCACCCATAAGGCTATCATTTCAAGTCGCATTTCCCTTTAATCACCCAACTTCTTAGTAGCAGTGAGATGATCAATTAATATATAAAATTAGTTTCCTCCATTTTTCATAGGTTATTATTCATTGATTGTACTGGCGACATAATAAAGAAATTTATTTTTTGGAAAACATAAAATAAAATTGGAGACACGAAGTATGATTAAATTTTTATTTTTATTTTTTGACAAGGTTCTTGGGAGAATGCATTTCTTGGCAGAAAAGAATATAACCTAATTTAATAGAGGAACAAGGATTTGCATTTTACCCACTATCTCGCGCCCATTAAACTGCGAGAAATATGGCAAAAAGTGATTGAAAAGTAGCCTAAATTTGAAAATTTGGCATTGGGTTTACTTTCACCAATGAGTGCATCTAATAATTTAATTTTAGGTTTTTGGTTAACAATGAATTTGATGGTCTAAATTATTTGATTTGCACCATAAATATTTATGAAAATGATATTTGTACTTGAACGTATTTTATTAAGCTTTGTCTCTGATATTTTTGAATACGACAATTTTATTTATAAGCCAACATACCTAGTTGACAAACTTCTATTACACATATATATAGGAATGTTTAAAATTTAGATATGGAGTATATATCCATTAATCATTAATTTGTTTGTACGTTAAATTATAGGACCCACGTTTGTAAGGTGACGTGTAGAAAATAAAGACGAGTCTTATTCATGTTGGCGCCATCTCATAGAGGGCACTCCAAAAGTCTTCCATACGCCAAACTACTAAAAAGGCCAAAACCCAAAAAAGAAAAGAAAGGAAAAGAAATCACTTATTTAATATATATAAAACCATTAATTTACCCTATGGTGTCAATAATAATCCGATTGTGTAAAATGTTTTTAATACATTATTTGCTTTTAATTTAAGCACTAATACGACATGGTTTTAATCCTCTCTGAAGCTGAAAGGAAGAGGTCCACTTAGTTCGAAACCACATATTACCATTGAGAATCTCCATCAAGAAATCTCATCGAATTGCATCGTAAACCTTTTGAAAATCGATGTAGAATAGTATGAAAATTACTTTCCTTTTTTCCTAATGAAATACAAGATGAGATGCAATAAATAATTACTCCATCCGTCTCGGATAATTCGTCTTATTTTGACCGGGCACGGATTTTAAGAAATGTAATGAAAAATGAGTTAAAAAAGTTAGTGGAATATGGGTCCTACGGTCCACTACCAAAAATGGTAAAAGTGAAATGAGACAAATTATGTGGGACGGATCGAAATGGAAAAATGGGACGAATTATCCGAAACGGAGGGAGTAGAAGATGTAGTTTGCTTGGTACCTCTTTCAATGAAAAAGTGAATCAATAGATACAAGTGAACTTCCTTACGAAGGCGGCAATCGTTCCCAACTTTCAAGTCATTCCATTTCTAGCTCTATATCCCACCTATTAATGTTACTCAACATACTCACTTTTTTTAGCACATGTATAAAGAGGGCCAGACAATAGTTTTTATGCCGACAATGAAAAATGAATCTAACATAATAGGTCCATAGAATTCTTGTGTGAAAAAATTCGACGAAAATCTATAATAAATACTCCTATAAAGAGTCAATTATATAAATGATATCTCTAAACATAGTACATTACTTTAGCATTTAACAAATTAAACTAAAAATGCCCTCTAAATTATGAATGACATTTTAGAGCATCCTTAACGCTACAGGGCCGGGCCGCAACTCGCGAGTCCCGGCCCGAAATCAGCGTTGGAGCGAGGTGTATCACGGCTCGGGACAACCCCGAGAGGCAGTTGCGTCCTGGGCCGCTCCCGAGTCCCGTCCCGGCCCGGCGTTACCGGTGCCCGTGCCGCATCTCTTGCGTTCCGTCCCAACGTTAATTGTGTTCGGGCCGGGCCGCAAGTACCCGCGATTTTTTTTTTTTTTTTTTTTATAATTTTGTTTGCCTATTTATACACTTGATTTTCTCCATTCTAATACTCTTCCCCACAAACTCACTTTCAATCCCCTAGCATTTCAACACTTCCGGGTTCTATGGATTGGTTTAACAACGACCAAAGACGGATGGACGATTTCGTCAACTCCAACAATTGGCAATTGCCGCCGACACCCGAGCCAAATGCAACTCCTAGTCCTGGGTTGCCTACCAACATGGACATGGAATCGTCAGTTAGCACTGTTGAGTACGAGATCAGCGATATGGAGCCCGCTCAAGGGAGGGGCAATGGCAAGGTTGCCGATGAGGATGGGCCGAAGAAGTATAGTCCGCAGGAGACAATGTGGCTGACCAAGAACTTTTTCGATATCTCCGAGGACGCTGTGATCGGCAACCAGCAAAGCGGCAAAGTGTTATGGCAGCGGATTGCAGAGAAGTACAACACTGGTCGACCTGACGGCTCGTTCGAGCGTACCTACGTGAAGCTACGCAAGCATTGGGGTCGGGTCCAGGCGGAGATGAACAAGTGGAATGGCAAGTGGACTAACGTAGTCCGGATGTGGCCGAACGGGCACAGCGAGATGGACCTTGTGGACAAGGCCAAGGCAGATTTTTTCGCTGATGGGAAAAAGCACTTCAAGTACTTTGACGTTTGGAAGCTTGTCGTGAAGAGCCCGAAGTACACCGGTGGGGCAGAAGCGGCGGCGAAGAGAACCAAAGTTTCCGTCGTCGGACACTACTCTTCGAGCGAAGGAGGTCCGCCAATCGACCTCAATGTGACAGACGACGACATCTTCCTCTCATCCCCTGGTACTCAAAGCCGTTCGATGGGCACAAAGGCGGCAAAGAGGAAAGCCAAGGGGAAGGCAACTGCGAGCTACTCCGCTATGCCGCCACCGCCGCCCAATCCTTTCCTAGATAAGATATCTGATTCTTTGTCGGATATGAGTATTACGTTGCGGATGGGCCAGCTGACGGAGTTGACATCGAGGGATACCTCGACAATGTCAGAGTATGAGCTCGAATTGCACCATGAGATGATCGAATACCTTCGCGCACAGATGAAGAAAAAGTAATTCTTTTTTCTAGGATTTGTAATTTTCTTTTTCTAGGATTTGTAATTTTCTATTTTCCGACGGAACAATGAATTTTCCCGATTTTAATTGTTCAACGTATTCAATTTTACGAGTAAAATAGGTTGAAGTTGTGAATAGTGCAAAATAATAGTTGTGGCCCGAGTTGTGGCCTGCAGGATTAATGGAGTTGTGGCTGGGACCCCAAATTTAGGGGAATGATGCCGTGGAGAGAACTTGCGGCCCAAATCCAGAATGGGGTTAAGGATGCTCTTAATTTATTTTCACATTCCAAATAAATAGCAAATCAGCAGTACTAAAAACAGAAAATAGTTACATTTATTGGAAGTGACGGCATATGCCTCACACAAGATTATTTATAAAAAAAGTTTTATTACCAGTATTAGGAGTAATTATAAAAAGATATTGGGTTATATATTATAGTATTAAGTGAAAAGCATAATAGTATACATACAATTTTGATTATATTTAAAATAAAAAATATATCAAAATACCCTCCATGAGTGCATTTTAATCCCAAAAATTCGGAAAAAATGCAAATGTATTTGGACTTTCCATAAAATAAATTTTCAAAGACCAAGTCAACGGAACAAATAATGCCTATCTCTGTTCAGCTAAACTTTTGAATAAATACTAACAGTGCGCCTCTCTCTCATCCTTCTGGCTACAAAGCATAATAAATTATACTCCGGTATTGAACAATAGGGATGTATACAGTGATCTTACCTTATGGTATATAATTAAAGGGTTTCTATTTTTAGTAATGAGTCATTTTGGCTGGAACATATCGAAAAGGAAAGTGGATCATCTTCAGTAAGACGGAGATAGTATATATTACTCCGTCCACCGAAAATAGAAACTTTTGATATGAAACGGTTTTTAATGCAAGATTGGTAAATCAAGAGATAGTAAGTAGTAATACTAGATAGAAAGAAAAGTGAGTTAGTGGAAAATAGGTCCACCTCGTTAAAGAATGAGAGATTTTCTAAAATAGAAAGTTTTTCATATTTAAGGACGAATCGAAATAAAAAAAGTTTCTATTTTTAAAACCCAGAGGAAGTAATATTTGTTCTGTTTCATATTTTAATGGAGTATTCAAAATATGCACTTGTATGTCACATTTTGAAAAGAAAGAATGGATAAATAGGTTGGGGTGAAGGACAAAGAAGTGCATTAATTGGAAGATGTCATGAGCAATAATAACCAAAATCTTGAGCTTGGATGC
Organism: Salvia hispanica; assembly: GCF_029641045.1. NCBI lineage: Eukaryota > Viridiplantae > Streptophyta > Magnoliopsida > Lamiales > Lamiaceae > Salvia > Salvia hispanica. Next base: position 50,058,326 of record NC_142692.1, on the reverse strand, counting down.
CATTCCAAACCAAATACTCCTTGGATTCCATTTCATCTCTCTCCCCCTCTCAAAAAAAGAAGCTACTTCTATATCCATATTCCATACCCATTCATCACATGCAACACAAAGAAGATGAGAGAGGTAATTAAGCTTACCTCCATTCCATTAATGTGAATGCCCAATGGGTTACCTCTCCTGCAAAACCGACTCCTCCGTCTCCACATCCGACCCCTTCCAAATCCAAGAATTCACCTACAAAGACCTCCAATTAGCCACCGCCAACTTCTCCGACTCCAAGCTCCTCGGCCGCGGCAGCCACGGCCGAGTCTACAAGGCCGTCCTCCGCTCCGGCCGCCTCGTCGCCGTCAAGAAGCCCTCCTCCAACGACCTCGACAACGAGATCGACATCCTCTCCTCCCTCCACAGCCCCTCCCTCGTCAACCTCCTCGGCTTCTCCACCAACTCCCTCGGCCGCCGCCTCCTCGTCGTCGAATTCATGAGCAACGGCACTCTCTTCGACGTCCTCCACACCAATCCCCGCCCCCCTTCCTGGCCCCGCCGCCTCCGATTGGCTCTCCAGACCGCCACAGCCGTCCAAACCCTCCACTCCTCCTCCCCTCCCGTCATCCACCGCGACATCAAATCCGCCAACGTCTTAATCGATCGGAATCTCAACGCTAGGCTAGGCGATTTCGGCCTCGCGTTGCGCTGCGATTTCGACGATTTCCGCCTCCGATCGACTCCCCCGGCAGGGACGATGGGGTATCTAGACCCCTGCTACGTCACGCCGGAGAACCTAAGCACGAAGACCGACGTGTTCAGCTTCGGAATCCTGCTGCTGGAGATAATCAGCGGGAGGAAGGCGCTGGATATGGCGAATTCGCCGCCCTCGGTGGTGGATTGGGCGATTCCGCTGATTAGGAAGGGGAAATTCGCGAGCGTGTACGATCCTAGGGTTCCGGCGCCCAGGGATGCGAGGGTGAGGAAGATGGTGGCGGTGGTGGCCGCCAAGTGCGTGAGGCCGTGCAGAGAGAGGAGGCCGTCGATGAAGGAGGTGGCGAGGTGTTTGGGTGAGCTGAGCAAGCTCAATTCATGGAATGGATTGTCGAATCCCTGCATCACGGGGGAGGATGTGGGAATCGTTGAAACGCCATTGATGAAGAATCATCGGCTAGAGTTGGGGGTTCGAAGCAATTTGATGGAATTGATGGCTAGTCCTAAATCTCAAATTAGGGCTAAAACTACAAATCTCAGATTTTGATTTGGGAAATTTGTTATAAACAATGCATGATGTGTGTGATTAAGCAGCTATAAAGTGTCTTGTTCATTGTTTAACGTAAACCACAAATTACATTTGTTCCAATTCAATAATTACAAGTAGAATTTATCATGGTGATTCCAGCTTTAAGAAGAAAAATATCTTACTACTACCAATTAACTTGGGTTCAATCTAAGCATAATAATGCAAATATGATTGTTAGAGTTCCAACCATGTCATAGTACTACATATAACTACAACTTCTAGTAGTACTTTTTTAGTAAGTGCTAGTATGGAGTCTTTTAGAAAGTGTCCTCACAATAAAACAATAAGGACTTAATTCAAAGTGAAAAATATTATACTACTAATATTATTGACTTTGTCATATCTCACAAAATACCACTCCCCATATAGTGATTTTTATGAATTTTGAATAGCGGACAAATTGTGGGACACAGAGATAGACTAATAAATTACTGACCTCACAATAGAAATCAGAGGGCAAATTCTGTATTTGCATTATTTTGGGATTTTGTGTAATGAATTCACCTCACTCTATATTTAAAAATGGCTATGGAATAGCACAGTTCAAATTTCAAACATGTGAAATTGTGAATTGTGACACAACAGAGTAGGTCAACTTATTGTCTTATTTGGCATCTCCTAGTTGTGTACCATTTCCTAAATCAGAATAACATTGATATTCTTTAAATTTTTTAGTCCTTTTTTTAAAAGGTGGCAGTAACTTGGATCCTGTTGAATTTAACAAATCAAACACAAACGAAAAGAAAAGTCATTGCACAAAACACAATGGAGGATTATCCAGATAATTAGGTCATTGAATGGAAGCATGAAAATTCGAAATATATTCCTAAATACAGAATAAGATAAAGCCAAAATTTGAAAACAAGGATTTGGCTGTAGTAGATAGCTGTATGCAAGAAAATTAGATTCGTTTTCATGTCTAGACTCTTGAGGTCAAACAAATGTGATATCCCTTTTAAGCTTTCACTTTACTTTACCACAATTATAGCAAAGCTAAACAGAACTTTTGACCTTGAAAGCTGTAACTTTTCAAATAATCATATACTTAGTCTAGAACGAATATTAGTAATTACTGAAACTTAAATTATCGTTCATTTATACCATACTTATAAATACTTATAATATTGAGAAAGAGCTGGGCAAGAAATATGTACGTGTATTGACTTGATCAATCATACTTGTATATACTCCCTCCATCCTACATTAAATGTCCACATTTCACTCGACACAAGTTTTAAGAAATTATAAACACAGGTTTTAAGAAATTATAAAATGGTATGTTGAAAAATTGATGAAACAATGAATCTCATTTTTATATAGTACTATTAATTTTATAATATAATACAAGAAGTGGACTTTTAATAAAGACGGACGAAAATGATAAAAATAGACGTTTAATGGAGATGAATGGAGTAATCCGATGTTTATATTAATTAAAAAGTTAACCAATCTAAGAATATTTAGGACATGAACATCCACGGTCATATCCTCTAAAAGTCTAAACGATTCATTATCTTAAATTTTTACTTCTTACATAGTCACAACACTTTTTTTTATCATATTTATTAAGTACTTAAAGACAATACTCCTTTTTCATGAATTCCACTTTTATTTTTATTCATTTCTTATTGTACTTTATGCATTTTCTAATCTAATTAAATTATTTTTTATGTTTTAAATAGAGCATGAAAGTCATTGAAATTTAAAGTTGCGCAGTTAAAATCTTATTTATTTGGTCCATCTCGGTTGGGCTTCAACTTCGAAATGGAGCGAGTCTATGTCACCCATTGACTCGAATTATTTTAACACGATATACTCATAAGTGTACGGAATTAGTGTAGTATAATGTGTTTGATACTCAGAAATGGCTACCAAGAAAATAATCCAGAATTTTGACCAGAAATATGCAGAATATATTTTCTTTTCTAGATGTTTGTTACAATAGAAAAAGGAAGGTAGAAACATGACGTGTCGTTTGATATAAGAGATACTGACCTAGTTAGTCACTTTAAATTACATTTTCACCCTGAATTTGTTTTCAAATTTTCATCATTTACCAAGCAACTCTGTATCCTTTCCTTCAAAATTTGTACAACGGCCAATATCAAAATTTTTAAAATCCAAACTCAACTAATCAAAATCTAACGGACAGAAGATTTTGGCTGCTTCTCCTTCCTTTAAATCTTAACAAGCCAAAATTGCTTTCTTTGGGAATCCGACGAGTTTTCCGCCGAATTTTAGAGGATGTCTTTTCCTTGTTCAAATCGCCATAGATTTATAACACCAGCAGCTTCGTCTTCGAGAATCTGCCTTCCGTAATAAGTTATTTCAGTTCTGGTTTCATAGCGATTTTCGTTGATTTTTTCCTTTTCAAGTCGGTGGAGCTTCATCAGCGGCGAGACTCGAATCGGAAGACCTCCACGGCCTCTTCTCCAGAAAAATCGGCGACGGATTTGCTCTGGCCAATGGTTTCTCGCTCACCTTCTTCTCCATAATCTGGGAGTAGAAATGGGTAAATTAACGGCAAATGAGTGTAGTGGAGGGGAGGGTATTAATGGGAAAAAGATCTATTCTGGACAAACATGAATATTTTCGGGTGAAAATTGGCCGAAAAGCTAAAGGGCGTACGCCAGAATACATTCATGGGCTTTTGCGGGCCGCGATTATTTTCCCAGGCTGGCTTGAAAATATTCATGTGTATCAAACATCAGACTTTGACCAGATTAAAGAGTTTTTCTGGGCTATTCTATAGCATCAAACAAACCTTAAAACAAGTAAGAGTATTGTATCCCACAGAGATAAATTTGTACCAACTTAACTATCACGAACAAACGTTGACTACTATCTAGACAATCGAGAAAGGTTTGGTTTTTTTTCTAACACTACTAAAAGCATATAATAAGCAAATAAACAAGTAAAAGCAAGTAAACATGGAGTGAGAAGATAATATGGAGAAAATCGTAGAATTCAAGGATCCGATGCACAATTCCAAGCTCTTATCCAATCAAATTGTCTTACCTCTTGGTGTCTCTAGAGTTACTAAGTCGACCACAATTATAGATTAAACCCCCTCCCGAGGTGAGAAACCTGTAGATTAAGTGCTAGGATTGATGTCCCCTTCTAATCTTAAACCCCTAACTCCCAAAAGCTCGATTAGGTCAAAGACCTCACTCAAAATTTCAACTCTCCCGAGTTCTATTGTATTAAGGTGTGAATTATTCTTATTTCCAGATTAATTATTTCATCTCCCGATTAATCTAATTAATCTACACAATCAAATGGTGATCAAGCAATTGAAAGGAATAATTCCAAGAATAAACAAATAACTACAAGAGCAAGGTAAGAACAAAATTATTTGGATAAAAACTATGAAATTAGTGCATCATCACCAAAAATTTTACAAGAAATGTTTAGCTACACATGTTCTTCACGAAAACCATGTTTGAAACAAAAGATTCTATGAAATACATGGAGAAAAGATCTCCTATGAGAATGAATCTATGGAATGACAACTTTAATCTTCCGATTGGAACTCTTCAATCTTTAATTCTCTCTCTCAAAGTGTTCTTGGGGGTGTGTGTGAGTGTTGAGGCGGTAGGTGTAGAATACCGTGAACCCTAGGCGTTTTTCCTTTTAATCCCCCATAAAAAATCGCGTTTGGCATAACAATATGTCAAAACAACGTACCCGGCCGGGTGGTATTATAAAAGGTAAAAATCACCTGGCCAGGTGATGATTTTCGACCAGTTTCTGACCTTTTTACAGGGTAATATTTCACCCGGCCGCGTGAAAGTTTCTAGAACAGCGCAGTGTTCTTATAACGGTCATAACTTCTTCTACCGAACTCCGATTGAGGCGTGCGAGATACCCACGCGAAACTCTTTCAAAGAAGAAGAGATTGATATGAATTAAGGGCTGATTGGACTTCAAAATCTTCAGTAAATATTGTCTCAAACAAAGGCTGCTGCACATCCACATATTTTGTACTCCCTCCGTCCTATAAAAGTTGAGACAAAACTTTTGGGCACGGAGGTTAAGAATTTATATTAAATAAATAGGAGAGGTGAAAAAAAGTAGGAAAGATAAGAGAGAGTAAAGTAAATGATGAAATAAAAAAAGAATGATTAGATGATTTGTCTTTTGTTAAAAAGGGAAATGACTCAACTTTGTTGGGACAGTCTAAAAAGGAATACGACTCAACTTTTTTGGGACGGAGGGAGTACTTTTTTCAACACATTCTTAACAAAATGGTTAACATACCAACATAATAAAGAAGTAGATATAAACATGCTCAATAATAGACAAAATATGATCAAATTCATACAAAATCATCCTCTAAAACCATGTAAAAGCCAAGTATGTCACCCATCCAATTGCTGATGTGGCGAGGTTTATCCAGGTTAAGATAGTACTTTGAAAGAATTCTTGTTGTTGACGTGATAGAATTTGAAGGTGAATTTCATAATTTTTTGGGTCACACAACACAAGCCCATTTATTTTTGTTTTTGTTGTAGACGACACAAAATTTCTAGATTTTGAGTATCACTCGGTCGAAATGAGCCTAAAACTTTTGTAAGTGAGTGTACGAGCCCTTCGAGCCGGCACCAACTGCTCGCTTCATCAACTCTCTCCCAAAATGTCTCCGACGACCGAACCATTCCAAGTGTCAACGTAAACTTCCAAGACCCACTTTGTTTCCTCCGAGTTGTGCATGGTGAGTGTGAGCGTTAGATCTGTCGTTGGAAAACTATTCTGATGTCAATATATTTATACTAGTAATATCGTATATTATATCATTAATGTGAAGTATATTGGTAAACTAGTACTTACAATATTAATTATCTGCTCCATAATTTCCGTACCTGGTTTGATCAACTTATAATAATTACAGTTTATTAAAAGAAACCTAAGAGATATCTCCAAATTAATATTCGCAAAGTCTACTTAATTATGGTAAAAACGAATCCAATTCAATATCATGCAAATCTAGTTAACTAATTTATGGAAACAAAACCAAAAACAAATTATTAAAGGAAAAAAGATTAAATTAAAGAGTGAGTGAGTTGGAATGCATGCAAACCCAACATCTATAAAGTCTTTCATCTCTCTCTTGTAATCAATTTCTTCCGTCTCTCTAAAATCTGAGGTGAGAAAAGTTGGTTAATTGCGTTTCCGATTTGTGTTTGGATTAATGGATCGCCAGCAAGAAGCTTCCTTCTCTAGGAGGCGTGCGTGCTTGTTCAACAAGGCGCGTCAACTTGCCGTTCTCTGCGATGCTCAAGTCGCCATTATCATTATTTCCTCTCATGGCAAAATCTACGAATTTGCTACTTCCAGGTACAATTCTATACTTACTTCGCTTTACTTGCTACTCAATTTTAAATTCGAATTTCCCGCTTAAATTTACCCCTTCTTCACTCATTCCTTCGCATGCTATTTCTGTTTTCCTCTTATTGCGCTCTAATTGAGTTTTCTAGGGTATGATTAGTTATGTTTTGATTGCTTTCATTGTTGCTGGTATTGATTACTGATTTCTCATCTCTGTATCATTAGATTGAGGCTCTTGCACCAGAAAATCGTCTAATCTCATATTCAGTTAGAGTAGCAATTAAATATATCCCCAATTTTTTTGTGCTTTTTACTAATTTCATAATTGATGGTATTGGTAGGTTTCTTTAAATGCCAATATGCTTATCGATATGGTTCGTTTAATTGATTGTTTTATGCAAACACCATGTTTCATCCTTGGGAAGTTGAGTTAAACTGTGTTTGTTGTTGCAGTATGCAGGAAATTTTAACAAGATACAAAACGTGCTTGGAACTTGGCAATCCTAATCCAGAGGTATGTTTCTTGTAGACAATCTAATTTGCGTTTCTTCTTTGCCTTTCCATATACAAGGCTTGGCTGAAAGACAAAACATGGTTGCCTTGGATGAATTTTGATACTAACAAAATCTTCTAGAGAAGTTGTATATGTATAGAAGCTCTGTAGGACATTAAGTCTGATATGTTGTCTATTCCTTCTAGTGATGGAGTTCGGACTACTAGTAATTTTAGAACATAGACGAGCTCTGTTAATCGCCTATCACCAGATATTTCACTATTTTGACAAACTATTGTTAGGGTGTCTCTTATTTTTTAAAAACTGTCTTGACCGGTTATCATTGTTAAACATAAGAGTTCAGTTTTCTGGTTTAACTCTTTTCTTGAACCAAAAGCAGACAACTGAGGAAGATGCACTGAAGGAGGCCGGTGTTTCCGAACAGAATGCTGATAAACTCAAACCAAGGTAGAAATACAACTCACTTTAGAAATCTCAGCATTGGCATATATTTTGAGAGAATCTCTGTTTTATTTATATATTGGTTGTGATGTCCAGGAAATTTCTTGGTAAGGACTTGGCACAGATGAGCTCACATGAATTATCTGAGCTTAGAGAGAAAATAAACAAAGGGATGATGTTTATAAAGGATACAAAGGTTTGACATTTATGTCACATTCTTATACTGATAGTTAAATCAAAAGGTTTTAGAAGTACTTGTCCCTAAAAGAATGTTCTATTTTGCAGCTGCAACTGTTGAGGGATGAATTAGAAAAATCAAGAATGCAGAAAGAGCAGGAGCTGGAGAAAAGCCAGATGTTGCAGAGACAGGCAAATCCATCTCCTACACTATGATGAATAAGTAGCCACATTGTATGCTTGGCTTTTGCTCATGAATATCTTTAAATAAACCGTTTATTTCACTTGCACAGGTTGAAGAGCTTAAGAAGAAGTTTGTTCCAACAGTAATTTATAATCCAGTACCAATTTCTGTTCACTGCCCTGCAACGGAGGAGGATGTTGTGCAGCCGGAACAGCTTAAGAAGAACTTTGTTCCAACAAAAATTTATAATCCAGTACCGATTTCTGTTTACGACCCTGCTACTGGGGAGCCGCCTGAACGAGTCCAGTACCAATTTCTTCCACGTAACAGTTTTGCCGCAAAGCTTGGTATCAGCAGTGGTACATATAATGCTAGTGAGCATTAGGCTTTAAATATGGTATACAATGTGTGCATATTTTTCTTGTGAATGGCTCTGACTACTATAATAGTCGCATCTCAGCAATGTGTTTGAATCCGTTCTAGTTAAATTTTAATTATAATTAGTTGGTTCAACCTCAAATTTTAATTGTCTTTTTTTTTCTTCTTCATTTTTCTTTTTCGTTCTCATAATTAAAACTAACTAAGACATCAAAAATAATTTAGAGACATCAAATTCAATTTTAGTGACACTCTACCTTATTTGAATAACACATTTTTATAATTAGATGATTTGAAGGAAGAATTATAATACTATTAATTAAAAATATGTTTTTAGTTTTTATACAAATATTAGTAAAAGAAGTTTATGTTAAGGAGAATTATTTTATTTTAATATGAGTTCTAGTCTTCTCCCATTGTTCTTATTCTTGAAGTTACTTGAATAAATATAAGTGTAGTTTTGTACTCCTCATCTCTTATCTTAACATAGACCACTACTTACTTAAATATCTTGAGATTATAGAATAAAAACAAAAATATCTTAAAAATTGTAAAAGTAGTCCCATACCAATTAATCTAAAGACTGATTGTGCATTGTATGGACATACAAAAGTTTTTGTGTTTTTATAATTACTAATACAAGTTACATATACAATAATACAAGCAATGAGCATTAATTTTTTGGAAAAAAAAAAAGTTTAACATATCTTACATCATTTACAAGTTACAAAGTGAGATACTATTATTTTGTGTAGCACAAATATACGAAGTTAAATTTGGGATGATTCTACTCTGGAAACCTAATGTTTGCGATCACCTTATTCCTTGCACTCAAAAGTTGGGAGAAGAGATGATCAGTTTGAGTGTTAATCCGCTGCAGTGAATCCTCCATCACCTTCAATCTCCTCTTCACCTCCTCCACTCCCTCACCCATCTCCACCTCTCTCACCTCCTCCATCACCACCACCCCCACCACCTCTTTGCAGAATCTCGAATCCACTTCCTTCAACAACGGATCCTCAATTTCAATTCCTCTCATCTCCATGTATGTTTCCGCATCCCCGCACAATCCGGAAACAATCAAACCCAGCGCCAATAATCCTAATTTCCTGCACAAAATTAGGGCTTCGAGGAGCACCTGCTCCTGCCGCGAAGTCGCCCTCTCGTCCAGCGCGATCGCCTTCTCGAACTTGATCTTCTGCGGCGGCGGCGCGGCGAGGCGAGCTTCTGCGGCCGGCGAAGTGGTGAGGGCGTGGAGGAGGCGCATCTTGGCGTGGGAGAGATGGGAGACGGAGGAGGTGACGGCGTTGGAGAGGCTGAGCAGGTCGGAAGTGCAGCTGAGATACTCTGCGGTGAGGCAGGGGCCCCACTGCCGCATCGGGTAGTCGATCTGGATTGCCAGCTCCGCAAAAGCGGTGTTGCTTGAGTGGATCAGATCGAAGCATTTGTCGAATCCTTTGAGTGAGAGCAGCTCGGATCCAATTCCGGCGATGAATTCCGCGATTCTAGATCGGAAATCGGCTAGGGCAGCCGATTTGAGGGGGCGATCCAGCGGCTTCGGGTTGGATGGTGGGAAATTGAGGGAACGCCCTAGCTTTTCTACCAATACAACCATTTGATTTTGTGTGTGATGCTGTGTATACACATTCCTACATATTTATATATGTAGATGTAAAAGGGGAAGAAACCATCAAAAACAATTCCAGCAACTGAAGGGATGTGAGGCACAAGGAATTGGAAAATGGTCAAGTCCCAAACCCAAACCGTGTGGTTTCTGCAAATTGGAGATTGCTTCATCGCCTACGCATTGCATTTCACACGCCTTTTTTGTCAAGTACTACTATTTTATTTTATTTATGCGTTTGGATAACAATCACCTTTCGCCATTAATTTAAACGTGACTATTTAATTTGGAAATTTGACCTATTTAATTATTGGTTAGTTTTTGTATTGTATTGGGTGTACGCCAACGGTACGATTATTTTTGGCTTTGCAATTTAATACTAGTAGTAATACCATATTTAGGTAGGGATGCTAGATTTATCGGAGCATCTCCAATGCCCGCTAGCCAACCGGCTAGCCGATTCGCGTCGCTAGCCGGTCGGCTAGTCGAACCATTGCAGCATGCCAGTCCGAAATCGACAAAAAAAGAGGCGTGGGCTAGCCGATCGCGTGGCACTGGCCGCCATTATAGCGTGCCGATCGGTCAGCGCTGTTTTTTTATTTTTTTTATTTTTTTTTAATTTTTTTTTAATTCTTTTTTTTTTAATTTTCTCTATCTCTAAATTTCTGTACAAGACCAACATCTAGCGATGGACAACAACAATTAGCCCAATATAAAATTAAGACCTAAAATAGAAACATGTCATAGGCATACTAACATTTTTTAATGTATTTTTTTAATAAATTAGTGAGGAGTAGAGTGGCGCGGTGGCTCGTGTGTGGAAGTCCGGATTTTTTTATTATGTTATTTTTTTGATTTTTAGTTAATGTACTTTTTTTTATTTAAATAAAATTAACGAATTTTCCCGTATATGTCTCGTAAATTTAATTCCGTAATTTAATCGTAATTTTAATTCCGTAAATGTAGTATTTTTTGAATTATTTTTATTGCGGCTGGCCTATGGCTGACCTAAATATGATGTGGCAGGTGGATTTTTAGTGCTGCTGCTGACGTGGCAGAGAGAGAGAGTGACTGACCTATGACTGGCCTATTTGCATGGGAGATGCTCTTGGGCGGAGTATATTCGATTCGGCTTAGAGGTTTTGGGATCATAACAAACACTTCACCATTTAATTGGAATCAATATAAAGGTCCTATCGATTCGGTTTTAGTTCAAGAAAATGAAATATTCAAATCATTGATTGTTATTTTTGAGTCATTCGGGTTTTATAGGATAAGCAACTTTCTAGAGGAAAACAACTTTTTTTTTTAGAAAATTTATAGTTTGACTAAATAAATTGTAGAAATCTATGGATTCCATCCTAAAACCAATTGGTGATAGGAGGAGGACCCATAAGACTTATATATTGATTTCAGTTCTCTTTGTACACCGACGTGAGGATAATTCTAATATTATCTTTTTTAGTTTCAATTGCCAACACCCTCCCTCAAACCCTTCAAGGTGACTTTTTTTTTCTAATCTGTTGGACGATTGGCCCAAATTTTAAGCCCAGATATACTGCTGGGTCAGTTAAATTTGACCCACAACCGGCGATCCACTTTGATACCATGATAGAAATCTATGAGTTCCATCCTAAAACCAATTGGTAATAGAAGGAGGGCCCATAAGACTTATATACTGATTTCAGTTCTCTTTGTACACCGATGTGGGATAGTTCTAATATTATCTTTTTTAGTTTCAATTGACAACAAACTGTGTTTGATTTTGCCAAAATTTATTCATAAATATATCATCCTCATTCTCATATCGCATACGCCAATCCGTCATTGTGCCTAGGATTTGACCACTATGGTAATTGCTTTAAGCTATGTAGCACTGAAAATTTTTGAGATTTGAGTTTTAAATTTCAGTGAACCAGTAAAAATAAACATTTCGGATTTATATTCCCACCTATGGTCACTTTCTTACTTTTTCCAAAGCTTGATTTGTAAATATTAAACTACTAATTATTAACGTCACCATTGCGTGCATGAATATTGTTTGAAACATTGTTGATCTGTAGTAATTATTAACATCACCATTGCGTGCATGAATATTGTTTGAAACATTGTTGATCTGTAGTAAGTATATTTCATTTTGGGAAGTTATATAGGGATTTAAAAAATTTCTGTAATAAGAGCATCTCCAATGCTATTAGGTCAGCCATAGGCCAGCCACTCTCTCTCCCTGTCATGTTAGCAGCACTAAAATTCCACCTGCCACATCAGATTTAGGCCAGCCATAGACCAGCCGCAAAAAAAAAAATTCAAAATATACTACATTTACGGAATTAAAATTACGATTAAATTACAGAATTAAATTTACGAGACATATACGGAAAAATTCATTAATTGCATTTAAAAAGGTACATAGATAAAAAAAAAATTACATTTAAAAAGGTACATAATAAAGAAAAAAAAACTATCGTCGTGCAGTCCTCCGTGCCCACAACTCTTCAATTATATCCTTTTGGAGTTGAATATGAGCATCCACTTGGCGCATGTCGGCAAATTCCTTTAGGCGGCCGGCTTCATCGAGAGGTACCCCGCGTCGTACGCTAGGGGTGGCCGTTCTGTGGCTTGGATCGGCTTCATCGTCATTGGCCCAACTAGTCAGTTGTACGCCTTCGTCTTCGACGATCATGTTGTGCAGGATAATGCAGGCATACATTATTTGGGATACGCATGTGACATCCCACAAACGCGTTGGACCCTTAATTGCCGCCCATCGAGACTGGAGCACACCAAATGCGCGCTCCACGTCCTTGCGCGCCGACTCCTGTCGTTCCGCAAAGTAGGCCTTCCTTTCATCACTTGCGTGCCTGATCGTCTTCACAAAGATAGGCCACCTAGGGTATATCCCATCCGCCAAGTAGTAGCCCATATCATGCCGGTTGCCGTTGGCCACAAACAAGACGGCTGGACCGACGCCCTGGCACTTCTCGTTGAAGAGGGGAGACGAGTTCAGGACGTTGAGGTCGTTGTTCGACCCGGCTACCCCAAAATACGCGTGCCAGATCCACAGCCGGTAATCAGCTACGGCCTCGAGGATCATCGTGAGATTCTTTGACTTGTAGCCGGTCGTGTAGGCCCCCTTCCAGGCAGTCGGGCAGTTCTTCCACTCCCAATGCATACAGTCTATGCTGCCTAACATCCCGGGGAACCCATGCTTCTCCCCGTGCATCTGCATCAAATTCTGACAATCTTCGGGAGTAGGGCTTCGAAGGTACTGCTCACCGAACAGAAATACTTCAGACATTCCAGAGCTGTCGACTCACCGATGTGGAGGTACTCATCCCACATGTCTGCCGCGCCTCCGTAGGCCAACTGCCTAATTGCCGCCGTGCACTTTTGAATAGGGGTGTGGCCGGGTCTGCCAACCGCATCGTGCCTGAAGCGGAAACACAGATATCGACGCTCTAATGCGCCAACGATACGCATAAATAACTCCCTGCGCATTCTAAAACGCCGCTGGAACATGTGTGCGGAAAACCGCGGGTTCTCCGAAAAGTAGTCGCCGTACAGCCGCTGATGTGCAGCGGCGTGATCCCGATCAATCACTGCTCGGTGGTGGATAACCCGTGGAGGGCGAGGTATCGCCTGCTGTTCCACCCTACACATGTATCGCTCCATCTCGCGGTTCATGTAGGCATTCATAGCCTCGTTCATCCTCCGTTCGTACTCCTCAGCATCCCCACTACTACCACCACTGCTACCACCCGTGTTACTCATCGCTCGATGATGCTCTTGTACAGAAAGTTAGAGAGAGAGAAAACTCGTTAAAACAAGCGGTGCAAATGAAAATGAAACTAAAATCGCGTTTATATAGGTTTTTTTTAAAAAAAAAAATTAAAAATCGTCGCTGGCCGATCGGGCCGCCACAATGGCGGCCAGCGCATCGGCCAGCCACACGCAATCGGCTAGCCTTGGCCGGTTTTTTCGCCGAAATTCGGCTAGCCTACTCCAATGGTTCGACTAGCCGATCGGCTAGCCACGTCAATCGGCTAGCCGGTCGCTAGCCTACCATTGGAGATTCTAAGTAAAAGATATTTTGCCTCATAAGTCATTAAGTAATGACGGAGTAATATTTTTAAAGAAACGAAAATCATTATATATTGACTTATTATTAACAAAAGTTGAAGCTTAAAAGCAATATGTACTAATTTAGGAAAAAATCAACTCCTTCAGACCATGTTGGAACAAAGTCTAATTAATTAGATTTAGCTGGCACAAAGACAAACGTAATACCGTGGTACAACGGAAACAAGATGAATTCAAATCCTTATTCAACACTCAACTAACAATAAGTACGTAAATGTTAGTTAAATTTGATTTATAAAAATGATGTTTGTCTCTAAAGTAGGAAATTTTTTCTTTTCTTTTTTTATTCTCTAAATTTTAAAATGACACGGTAGTACTTGAAGGCCTTCTTCCCGTCCGCAAAGTAGGCGTCGTCTTCCTGACGAGGTTCATCTTGCTACATCCACTCGGCCATATCCTAACCGCGCTAGTCCACTTGCCGTTCCACTTTGTCACGTCCTTCGGAACACGGCCCCAATGCTTCCGATGCTTCTTGAACTCATGCTCCACTGTGCCTCTTGGTCGTTGAGTATTGTACTTCTCGGTGGCCACTCCCAGAACACTCTGCACTTCTGGGAGTTGCCGATGATGGGATCCTTGGGGACATCGATGCCGATGGTGGGATCCTCGGAGACATCAATCTAGACCTTCACCAAAAAAAACGTCTCCTCGGGGAATATATTTCTTGGGCCTGCTGCCATCAGTAGTCTTCTTCTTGCCCTTGCCCTTCCGCCCGATGGCCTCAATCTCTGATGTCATAATCGTCAATGTTAACCGGCGACTCGTTGTTCTCCTCGCCCGGAGAGGCGACCGTCCTAATTGCGGCGCAGCGGAGCAGGTCGGGCGTCGGTGCCGCAAAACATTTTTGATTAATTTTATTTTTTATTAATTCCAAACTTTAATTATTTCCTATCACTCCATTTTTATTCTACATACTCCTATCACTCTCAAACTTTCTTCCCTCTAAAATGAATCTCTTCAATATGGATCCCGAGAGGAGATGGATGAGTTCATGTGGACCCAACATTGGGTCGTACCGGCGCCCAAGAAGCTCCTAGTCCCGCGGGTTTACCATTTTTAATTTCAGCCAAAAACTTAGTAAGTACTTACTTTTCAGCCAAAATTTATTTCAACATTTCAGTTTTCTATTTAGAATACAAAACATTGATTAAAATACCAATGCAATTTAAAAATTATACTAGTACTACAATGATAAATATTTACTTGCTTAAAATTCATATATTAACTGTGAGGCCAAACGATTCTCACATTGAAGAATGAACAAGAGTTGCAAGTGAATAAATGGGCTACCCCAACTCCATTAGTATGAGGCCTTTTGGGGAGTACTCCGATACCCAAACCATGAGGGCTTTGCCCAAAGCGGACAATATCATACTAATGTGGAGTTCGAGTGTGCACCACCGATACCCAACATTAACTTTAATTGTTTCACACCCTATAAACTGAAGAAGAATAAAAGTATTTAGAGATAGAATAATATATTAAAAATAAAAGGTGTGATCAATTGCTAACTTTAAAAAGTTAATAATATAACGCACCCCTTAAAAATAAAAATAAAAATAAAAATTTCGATTATACAGCTAAAAAACACTATAAGAGCATCTTCAATAGCAATAGGCTAGCCCAATAACCATAGGCTAGCCACAAACTCCTCCTGCTACATCATCAGCACTAATATTCCTCCTGCCACATCATCTAACAAGCAACTAGACAAGCAATAGACTAGTCACAACTAAATATACAGAATTAAAGACAAAATACGAAATTAAATTTACGACACATATACGGAAAAATTCATTAAAATAAAAAAAAAGTACAATAATTAAAAAAATTTACATAATAAAAAAAACCGGGCTTCCAAACACGAGCCCCCGCCTCACTCTACTCCTCGCCGCTACCCGGGACCCCCAAATCTGCCGTATCTGAGGCCGCAGCTGAGCCCCCCACCTCTACCGCGACCGTCGCCAAATCGATCCGCATACTCTCGAGGAGGTCATGAAGAAACCTCTTCTCCACGGGGTCAGTTGCCGCCCTCCATTCACCTATGATCTTATGCATTCTCAGCTGCGTTGCTTGACGCCCGATGCGGGCGAGCTCTGCTGGCGACTTGCCACTGGGGGGGGATGCCGACTGGACCTCCTCGGACCCCCGGCCGCCTCCCCTGGCTGCCCGTTGCGCCCTCCTCTGATCAACCGGGCGAGTGCGGCGAGTGAACGATGGAGGAGTCGGGAACTCCTGAACATCGTCGGGGAGCTCGTGGGAGCCACCGTTGCTGCTGTGGTCACCGGCGAGGTTCAACCGCTGCTTCTTCGGCCAGCCAGCATCGACACCCGCCCGAAACTTCTCAGAATCCATCAGCACCACATAGCAGTTCCAGTAGGTGAACTCCTTATAAATCCCCGACACGGGGAATGCTCTCTCCGCTATCCTCTTGCAGTCCTTGTCAGTCTGGCCACTGGTCTTCATGCGGAGGGCGTTGGTGTACAAGCCCGCAAATCGGAAGACCACAGCCCTTATTCGGTCCCAACCCTTTCGGCACTCCTCCCCACTGTATGGCTTCCCATGCGGGCAATTCCTCTTGTAGGCTGCTGCAATTTTAGCCCACATGTTGACGATCCTCTGATTGTTCGAAAAGAGGGGATCATCACAAACAGACACCCAAGCCTTGGACAGCGCGACGTTCTCATCATCCGTCCCCTTCCTTCGTACACTGTCGTCATCAGCCGGCTGCGACAACTCGCCTACCACCTTTTTGCCCTTGCCCTTCTTCTTCTTCGGTGCGCCCCGACCTACTCCCCCTGTATCCCTGGGAGTGTCTTCATAGCGATCGACTTGTTCCAACAACTCCTCTAGGGAGAAAGTGTCATCTCCAGTGAATTGAGTCTCCACTGGGGTCGATGTGTGGGAAGACGCAGTCAAAAAGTCAAGACTGGAGCGATAGACATTGTCCCTCCCCCGGCTGCACCACCGGCATCCCCTGAATCCCACCCTGCATCCACTGCATCCCCCGGCATCCCCTGCCATCTCGGCCCCCACCCCGGCATCATCTGCCCGCCCGACATCCCACTTCCCTGGCTGCCATCCCGGGCATCATCTGCCATGGGTACATATTGTAGTACCCATCCATCGGTCCCCATCCACCTCCCACGGGTACCGTGGGAGTTTGAGACCCACTCGTCACTGGAGTAGACTCGCTGTTATCCATTTCGCGTTATTGCTCTTGTACAGAAATTCAGAAAGAGAGAAAACTCGTTAAAACAAGCGGTGCAAATGAAAATGACGTTCAAATCGCGTATATATAGTGTTTCGGAAATTAAATTAAAAAATAAAAAACGTTGGCCGATCGCTCACCTACAATGGTGGCAAAGCCAATCAGCGAGCGCATCGGCCAGTGCTCGCCTATTTTTTTGCCGAATTGGCGTTCGCCGCCCACAATGGTTCGGCGAGCGGACCAGCCAGCGCCGGGTATCGGCTAGCCGGCCCGCTCGCCGCCATTGGAGATGCTCTAATAAAGACAGAAAATCAGCAGCAAAACCAAAAGGACTGCTGCGCCTATAGTTGATTTTCCGGCTGCCTCTGCTTGCGGCCGGTTGCAATAAGGCTGCGAATTGTGACACATTTGGCTGCCGTAAAATCCAGCCTCATTGCGCATGGGGGCAAAACAAAGGAAAAAAAGAAGATGATATTTTTCTTTTTCTTAAATAGGTGGATATTTTTTCTAATTTAAAGATCGTAAAAATGTGAATTTCATTTTTAGACGAAACTTGTGGTCATTGTGGTTTTCCAGCTAATTTAAAGTCATTTACTTTATCCAATAAAATAGTAGTATTATTTAAAACCAATACAACATATCGTGTTAATATGATCAAACAAAATATTGGATTATTAATTGTGCGTCCACTCTAATATACTTATATGCATGATCCATCGCCCTGATTAAATCTAGCTACAACTAATACTAGCATAAAATCCCGCTTATGAACTGTCAAACCCAAATTAAATATAATTAGAATAACATGGATCATATGCTTGAATGTACACAAAGTTTTGGCTTATAGAATATGTGCAGAGTAGTCCCATGGTGTCTCAAACTATACTTACTTTATTCTCTTTCTTATTGTACTCTATTTTCTTACTCTCTTTTTTTATCTCTACTTATCCATCAAAAACAACTTTTTAAATCTCATACAAAAAGAAGTACTACTAGCTAGTAATAAGAGACAGAGGATGTATTATTTAGTCTATTAACATTTTGGTCGAAACTTTATGAGCCAGAAAGTAATTAAAGTGGGCATAGTGTAATTTCCTACTCAACCCTCGCAATAAAAAATAAACAAATAAACATGTTGTAGCATTTGTCAGTTAATAGTATATATGTACATATTACAAATTTACAATAACCCACCATGCCTGTGAGCCTGTCATCAACTATTAAGATAATAGGCTAACCAAACTAAGACAAAGACACAATATTGATGGTGGGACAACTCACAATATCGCATCGTATATTTCCCAAAAAGTAGATCCCATCTTTCTGATCCCATAAAGTTAAACTAATACGAATAAATCTCAATGTGGATGTGGCCACCATTTCTAAAGCACTCACTTCATCTTCACCATTATTATTCATTCTCTTTTGCATACCTATCTCCACACAACAACATTGAATATGCTACAAATTCCAACATCTAAGTCTAACACACCCTTATTCATGCCTCACAAAATCAACCTTAAGTTAAAAATCAATGTTACATTAGGCCAGCAGAATATGTACATAAAATGGATCAATGTTTACATTAGGCTACCTTTGGAATCTCCGCGGAACCCTCGGCGTCGGGACGACAGCTTCGAGGCGGCCTGATTTGATCAAATCGATCCGGTCGGGTATGGTCCGATCGAACAGCCGATTCTCGGGATTCTCGGCGTAGCAGACGTAGTAACAGCTCACGCAGGCATGAGGCAACGCCATTGCAATCCTAGTCTGTTCCAATCACAACATTATACCATTAAATTAATACTTTAGCAAATCACATGGATAAAAGATTAAAATTTTTGCAAGTGGTGGTTGTTGGTGCACCAACCATTAGGTAACCGATCAACGTAGCTAGCACCGCGAGCGTCCCGATGTAGCTAGCACCGCGATCGTCCAGGGCGTATGTCCACGACGACACCATGATGGCGCAGATTGCCCCGCTGCACACTCCTGTGAGGAAGCAGATGGCTGTGGTTATATCCGAGTCCACAACCTCGCCCATCTCCCTCTTCACGAAGAGTTCCCACGTGTCCTGAGACGCCTTCACGAACCCTTTCCCGTACGCTGCAATGTGCACATATGCCCAGCCATTGCCTCTCCGGAAGATGGACTCCATCACTCTGAGGCAGCAATGCGCGCACGAGAACATGAACTCGTCTTCCCCTTCTATCAAATTGAGCCCTCTGGCCACGATCCTCAGAGCCTCGATGGTTGGGACGAAGAGTGATCCGAGACAGGCGCTTCCGAGATTATTCGACAGGGCTCTCTGGAAGCAGAATTGGGTGCTGGATTGCATTCCTCTAAGATAGTACAGAGCAATCACTCTGCTAACTGTCAAATTAGCTACATTCCTCATCACCTCAGCAGTCCAAGCCAAGCTCAGAACAAGAACTATTATCATCAATGCCGGGAAATGGAAGTTCAACGCCCCAACGACCGCGAAAATCCACAACGACATCCAGCAGAATCCGGCTCCGAGCATCCAATAAGTCGGCTGGTTTAGATCAGAAAATTTGGAGACTGGCTCGAGCGATTTGACGAAGATTTTGGAGCAGAAGCTGGTTCTCTGCGTTACCCAGCAGGCGTAGAGGCCGTTGCCGACAGCGAAGGCGATGTAGAGGACGCCGACGCCGTCGGTGGCGGGGGTTTGGAAGCAGATTAGGAGGATTCCGGTGGTTAGGGTTAGGGCGAAAGAGCCCCAAATTATGAAGTGCACCATGATGTGAGGCCACACTCTGACGGCCTTCTGCCAGACGAATGCGAGGGTGATGCTGAGGAGAGCGGCGGCCTCCACCTGAGGGAGGAAATACTTCAGCACGCGCTGCTCTCGCCGCCGCGCTTGGCCTTCTTCTAATAGCCCCTTCACCCCCCTGTATATTAGAAACCCCACCAGCAACACCGCCGCCACTGTGTGCAGAGTGAACACAAACAGAGATATTTTGTTTGTGTATTTCCTCGAATTCAATGTCACCGGCGATTGCTGCTGCTCAGTTGAAACAACACCATTACCGATTTAATTGATTGATTGATTCTCCTTTAATTAATGAGATTAATTCGAATTTTACCTGTGGAGTGTGTATTGAGCGCGATTGCGATTGCGTTTGCGGCGGTGGCGGCGTCGTCTCGACTGGAGGAGGGGGACGAGGAGGGGAAGCTGAGGCGCGCGGCGGCGGCGGGGGGCGAGCTGGAGAGGGAGATGCGACTCGCGTGCCATTATCCATGACGAGGCGGAGGGGGTTTGTGGCGCTTAATCGCTGCATTCTCGACATGTGAATCGCATTTGGGGGAAGTGTTCGCACCGATTCCTTCTGGATATTCAGCTCACCCTTTTCCAAATCCGCTTCTCTCTCCACATTCTCTCTCTCCGATTTCTCATCCACCTGAAAACAAAAACATCACAGAAAATTGAGAGAGGGATTATCGGAATTAGGTTGCAGGCGGTGGACTCACCGGTTCTTCGGCGCCCATTGGACACGGCGGCGCGTGGTGAGGAGCGTTAGATTTTCTAGTTATGAGTTGGTGATGCAATTGGCTGCTGCTATCTCCATTGATTCCACTATCTACAGTTGTACCTTTTCACTATAGGCTTTTCTGACGTAGTTGTACCTTTACCGCCCACGCGCGGGAGGCGCGTGGCTGGACGAAGAAGAAGATGGGAATTAATGCTGATTTTTTAGGAACCAGTTTCTGGTGCTGAGGTGTGATCCTGTGTGCGTAGGTCCATGGCGGCTTTCGTGGAAATATGGAATATCTATGTGAATATTTATTATGCATTGGGAGAAATAAAACTTTAATGTGGTATATGCTTCGTATCTTTCACTGGTCCGTGTCGTATAACATATGTCGCAGAGTTTAATGACAATTATTTACATGAGAATTAAATAATGCATTGTCCGAACCCATTTTAAATGTGCGTTTTCTTTCTCAGTTATTGAATATCCTAATCGAGAAATTTGGCACGTAAAGTTCAAAGTTGAAACTGAAAGAGACTGTAATCTTTACATTCAAATGTGATGCTTTTCTCCTTTATAGAATCTTGTTATCTTTATCTTTAATGTAAGTAAAATAATAGTTGTAGGGAAAGAAAATGTTGAATTTTATGGTTAAAACATGGATAAGGACAAAGAGGTCAAAATATTCTATAGATAATAAAAAGTGGGTGGTGAAATATTCCTATTTTATCTATTTATTTGAAAACATGTTCCTCCATATAATTATCAACATATCAAAATTATAGGCTTTCTGACCCCATTGCAAATACAGTAAATTTTTAATTTTATGGGCTAATAAAGGAGTATTTAAATTATCGGATCTCTGGAATATGTATATGTTATTTTAGACGTCAATAATTAATGCATTGTACTAGAGTAGGAAGTAGAAATCAGAAATGGGTCAATTGAAATAAATATGATGTTGAGCCAATTCATGATGGACTTTATCTTATTATAACCCTGATTGCGACAATCAATATAACATTAATTAAGCTTCCAGTTTATACTCAAAACTAGATGGAAACAAAACATGGCTTAGTCAAGACCTTCGGACAGTTGATATCATTTGGATTTTATTTATAAGTTTGTTTATTATTGTATTATTTTTTAAAATTTTAATATTACGAAGATTTTTTTATGTTTTTTTTACTTCAGTTGATTTTGTTTTTGTTTGCTAATAATATTTGATAAAACACCAATAAGTAAATAAATTAAATGGGAGGGGAGGTTGGGAGGGCTAAGCACTGGTGGAGGTAGGGATGTCAATCGGGCTAACCCGCTCGGGTTCGGGCCAGCCCACTCGGGTCGTCGAGCTATTGGGTGCGGGTATTCGGGTTATGGATTTTTCAGGTCATAAATTTTCAACCCTAACCCTAACCCGTCGGATTTTGGGCTAATTCATCGGGCTATTCGAGCCTAAAAGCTTTCGAAAATAATTTCTCATATCAAAATTTTCTTCTATAAAATGATTTTAAATTTTAGATACTTTTTTCTTTTTAGTTTAGAATAAAATCTTCAAATTTTCATAGTTTTCTTCAATAATACTTGAAAAGAAGTCTTTCATCTCGATCAACTACAATATAAATTAAAGTTTGTGTTCGTGTCATTATTATGGCATTGTTCGTAACTAATTCTTTATGAAAATTAAAAATCATATCTTACATGAATCATTATTAAAATGATAAATATATTAAGATTTTGATGGGTTAGTTCTTAATTTTGTCTTGATTGACTTTGGTGGTGGTAAGACACTAGTGGCAGATGATGGGACGGTGCAATAATGAGTTGAGATGGAACTTGAAAGCTAATATTGTGGGATCGAGTGGAAAAGTGTAGAATGAAGATTGAATAAGACTAATGATTGTGTAGAATGAAGATTGAGGATTCAAAAATATAAAAAAACCCCTAAAACTTAATATTTTATAATTAAAACTCACAACCCATCGGGCCGACCCGCAACCCGTTCGGGCCAACCCGTTTAACCCGCCAACCCATTCGGGTCAACCCATTTAGTCCGTTTTGTATTCGGGTAACAAAATTACAGCCCTAATCCGCTTATATTACTGGGTTGTTCGGGCCGGCCCATGAGTTTTGGGTTGAATTGACATCCCTGGTTGGAGGAATACGAGAGAACTATGAGGTATTTTTTGGAGGACTGATAATGTGGTGGGATGTATTTTTGGAAGGGCTAAGCCTATTGTAAATGCTCTTAGTGAGCACACGTCAATTTATGTTAAACTAGTTCTAAATATTATTATGATATTTATTTATTGGTGGCACAAAACTAGAAGGAAAATCAAAAATTAATTCGAATCCAAAAAAGTACCATTAAATATATTTATACTTTAATTAGTCCCCGATGGTTATTCTTTTGTCTCATTTAAGATGTTCATTTTTTCTTTTAGAGCATCAGCAATGGCGGATGTCTCGTCGGATGTCGGACCGGCATACCCGGTGTCCGCGCGGAACGTCCTCCATTAGGCGTGAAGGAGGCGGACGTGGACGTCCACGGCTTTCTGACGACGTCCGTCGGGACATCCGCCATTGCGGTGCCACGACGGACGTTACAACGGACGTCCCGATTTTTTATTTTTTTTTAAACTCTATATATACGGCTCGTTACAAACTCTATATATACGGCTCGTTGTAAACTGTATATATGCGATTTTTAAAAAAACTCTAACGTATGTATTATCTTCGAAAATGAAGGCCTAAAACAAGGCAAACTATATAGATTCAAGGCATAACATGTAACTTTGTTTGAATCGTTTTATGGTTTGGGATGGTTTTTTTTTGTGAACTATGTATTTTTCTAAAATTTAAATATATATGTATGTTTTTTAAAAAAAATTAAAATTGTTGCATTTTCCTCGTATTCGTGTCGAAATTTTAATTCCGTAAATTACATTTTTGTGAATTTTTATTATTGTGGATGTCCGTCGGGATGTCCTTGGGGATGTCCGCCATTGTGCAGTGGGATGTCCTTATGACGTGGCAGTACAGTGGGAGGTCCTTATAACATGGCAGAAGGTGTTTTTGGGAAGTCTGTCGGGACATCCGCACCATTGCGGATGCTCTTAGTTTGTCTCATTTAAGATGTCCACTTTTTCTTTTAGTTTGTCTCATTTAAAATGTTCAATTTATATATTTAGAAACAAATTCATCTCTCCTCTCTCTTCATTAAAATATTTAATCGCATTTTCCAGTATACTTTATCATACTTAACTACTCCATCTAAAATCTCTATTATTTAAGAATGTGGAAATCTTGAATGAGATAAAGGGGGTAAAAAATAATATACTCTATCCATCCTAAGGAAGACGACTCATTCCTTGAGTGACATGAGATTTTATGCAAATTTATTTTGTGTGTTAAGTGAAGAGAGTAAGGTAAGAGAGAGTGAATGTTAATAAACTTTAAAATGGCTAAAATTCTACTCAAGTTGCGCGCCTTGTGCGTGTTGTGAACTCGATGTCGCATTGGGCAAGATGGACAAGTGGGCCGCACGAATGTGCAACGGCCGACAATGTTTGATGGGAAGCGAGCAGGCTTCAAGTTGTAGGCTCGACATTATCGTCATGTCTCTATATGAAACCCTTAAATTAGCCAAATATCTTCATATTTCCTATGTTGCTAGGTCCTAAGAGCATCCGCAGCGGTAGGGAAAACCGCGTCCGTCCGTCCGTGCCAGCGGCAAGGACGAGCTCGTCCACCGCTGCTCTTAGCTAAGAGCACGTCCGTGCCGCTGAGCAGCACACGTGGCTCTCTCTGATTCGCCAACGACATTTTTGGCATATTCAATTTTTTTTTAATTCAAAATTAATTTTTAAATAAAAAAATATTTTCCACTTCCCAAAAAATTATATCCATTTTTTACCCACTTTTAATTTATTTTTTAATTTTTTTCCCGAAAATTCACATTTTCATCTATAAATACCCCCACTTCAACACCAAAAAAATCACATTCTCATCTATTCTATCATCTACATTCTCTCATCTTTTTTCTCATATTCTCTCATCTAAATTCCCACCACACTACACTACACAATGTCCGGCTCCGGCGAGGACTAGTCTTCCACGTGTGTATTTTTTAATTTGTAGGATTTTAATTATATTTTTTATTTTCTAGGATTTTAATTATGTAATTTTTATTTTTTAGGATTTTAATTATGTAATTTTTATTTTTTATTGTATTTTTATTATGTAGAAATGTTTTTAGTAATTGAAGTATTTAAATTGAATAATAGAATGGTGAGACCCTTGAGCTTGTCCTTAGCTAAGAGTACGGATGTGGGTATTGTGCTCTTAGCTAGGGACAAGGAGTAAAAGTGGGTCCGGGCCCACCTCGTGCTCTTAAATAAGAGCACGGATGGGGATGCTCTAATTCTTTTTAGGATGTCCTACTATAGCTGAGTTATTTTTATTTCTAAAAAAAACAACACATTTTCTCACTCTCACTCTCACCCTCACTCTCACTCTCTTATTTTATCATCTCTTCATGATTTACTTTATTACTCTCTTTCTTTTAACTATACATTTTTTTCTTAAATTGCATGGTCAAAACAAATGTGGCTCCAGATGGACGAAGGGAGTCAATTTTAAAAAAATATACTTCTGAGTTTTGAACTAAGCTTTGCAATATCTCCATGGAGTGGCAAAGCCTAGCCCGGCCCAGCTCGGCCCAGGCCCGACCCATCAGTAAAACAAAGCGGGCCTGGGCTAGGCTCATTAGTTGAGATAAGCTCCAATTGGGCCGTTTTGTAAATCCAGGCCCGGTCCAGGCCCAGGACTATCTGAAGCCCAGCCCAGGACCAGCCTAGGCCCGGGCCCATCAGAGGTCCACCTTCTATAATTAGTATTTTTTAATTTAATTAGGTGATTAATTACTAATAATAGTATAATCCCCTATTTATGCATGTCACCTTGTGCACGAGACATGTTAATTTTGTCTATTATTCCAATTTTTTTGGTGTCTCCGAATGGATTCAAATAGTTTAATATCAACAAAAGTTTCCTACTAAATCATGATTGCGACATTCAATTTTGACTATATCTAATTTTTTTCTTATATATATTTTTTTATCTAAGAGGTAAAAAAAAATGGTTTTGAAGTTTAACTTTAAGAATATTACGTATTCAAACCTTGATATTTGATGAATAATTATAAATTTTTTTAAATTTGTTAGGTTCATATACTTGTAGTTATAAAATGCAATATCAACTCATGTGTCATTATCTACTAACAAAACTAACAATATTGATTATTCCTTTAGTTATACACTTTCTTTTAAATTGAATAAAGAATACGAAAAATATTGTTAACACAAAGTCAATAAAATGAACTTAAACACATTATTTAAATTTAGATTTAGTTAATGAGATATAAATACAAGTTACATGTTTTATTTTTGCATATAATAAATGTACGATATTTTAAAAATACATAAACACAAAATTGAAATAAAGCCCAGCCCAGCCGGTCCGAGCTCACATGGCAAGTGGGCCTGGCCGAGCCGGGCTAAGCAAAATTTTAAAAAGCCCGGCTCAGTCCAGCCCACATCAGTCATGGGCCTGGACCGGGCTGGGCCTCAATATAGACGGGCCTCAGCGGGCCCTGGCCGGCCTAGGTCGGCCCGGCCCACTTGTCATCTCTAGGCAAAGCCATCCTTGGCAAGGGGGATGGATTGTTCCCCAATCAATTTGAAAATTGCCTGTGCACTATTATATATATATATATATATATATATATATATTCTTTAGCTATTTCATGTTGAAATGTAGTTGTGCAAATGGGTGTTCCATGCGTCTTCGAGGCTGGAGGTCTCAGTTTTCCATTTGATTCATTATTCTTCAATTGTTTGGTTTTGCTATTTTTCATGTATATATTTATATTCGTTTTCCAGATTTATTAGTGTAGCAGTTAATTGCTTAGCTGCAATAACTAATACATAGTTAGTAAAGGAATTGGATCATCCCAGCTGTGAAGACTCAGAGACCGTCCGATTGGGAGAATAGTGAAGATTAAATCCTAGCCGTAGGATTTAAAGTTGTTAGTTAGATTAGTTTTTCAATCAGCACTTTATAAGGATTTTGTAATCTGAGTAATCCAGAAGGTTTTTCCCCAATTCGAGCTGTAATTTCTCTTCAAGATTCAAATACAATTTCTCTCAATTTCCTTAATCATCTTCTACATTCAACTGTCAACAACAACTCCGATTCATATTCAACAAGTGGCGCCGTCTGTGGGAACGCTGGAGGTGCTGTTCTGTTCTTAATCGATTGAGCCCTAGATCGATTGTAATGGCTTCCAGATTTGAAGCGGAGAAGTTTACCGGCAAGAATGACTTCGGTCTATGGAGGATGAAGATTAAGGCGATGCTAATTCAACAGGGATTGGCAGAAGCATTGAATAAGGATGATCCGGCGGTGGTTCTCGACGACAAAGCCAAGAGTAAGCGGGCGGAGGTTCTCGCTAAGGCGCATAGCGTGGTGGTTTTGAGTCTTGGCGACACGGTCTTGCGAGAAGTGTCTAAAGAAACCACGGCAATGGGAATTCTCGCGAGGTGTGAGGAGTTGTACATGACTAAGTCGTTGGCTAACCGGCTCTTTATGAAACAACGGCTTTATTCATATCGGTTCACGGAGGAGAGGAGTATCTTGGAGCAGTTGGAGGATTTCAACAAGGCTATCGATGACATTGAGAACATCGACGTAAAGATCGGTGAGGAGGATAAAGCTATTCTGCTCCTGAACGCTCTACCGAAGTCGTATGAGTAAATGAGGGATGCGATCTTGCTCGGGAGAGCGGGAACAGTTACATTGTTAGAGGTGCAGACTGCCCTTAGAGCCAAGGAGCTTCAAAGAAGTGGTGATAAGGTGAGTGAGGCGATTCCAGAAAGTTTGAATATCAAGAAGTTTAAAGGCAAGAAGCCATTCAAAAAGGATAAAGAAGCCTCGAAGCAAGGGGGGAGTGATCAAAAGGAGACCCGTTCTTGCCATTGGTGCAAGAAACCGGGCCATTTGAAGAAGGACTGTTTCGCATGGAAAAGGAAGCAGGCGCAAGAGAGTGGCCTTGCAAAACCAAGCTCTGATTGTGTGCAAGAAGAGGAAATGCCACACGCATTGAATGTCATGGAGAAGGCGTGTGGAGAGCCTTGGATATTAGACTCCGGCTGCAGCTTGCATATGTGCCCAACGCTTGCGTTATTTGAGGAGATTTCAGAAACTCATGGCTCGGTGGTGTTGGGAAACAATCAAGTGTGCCAGATTGAAGGGATTGGCAAGATCCGCTTCAGGTTTGATGATAATTCTTCTGCTATCTTAAGTGATGTTAGATACATTCCTGAGGTAAAGAGGAATTTAATATCTCTGGGAGTGTTGGAGAGGAAGGGTTGTTCCTTTCACTCATCCGATGGAGTTATGGAAGTGAGGAGAAACGGGGCTGTGGTTATGAAGGGCAGGAGGAACGGAAGTCTGTATTATCTTTGTGGATCAGCAGTTAAGATCAGTGATCAGGTGAATATGGCCAAGGGAGAATCAACTGAGACTTGGCACATGAGGTTGGGACATCCAGCTATTGGGAGCATCAAAGAGCTGATGAAGAGAGAGGTCATCCCAGGAACTATTGAGTTGCCTGCCCAGCCTTGTGAGTAATGCATCATGGGAAAAGCTATGAAGTTGCCATTTCAGAAAGGTAAACACACATCTAAAGCCCCTCTTGATTATGTGCATAGTGATCTGTGGGGACCCTCCCCTGTGTTGTCTGTTGGTGGGGGGAAGTATTATATGACCATAATTGATGATTATTCTAGGAAGTATTGGGTGTACATACTTAAAGAAAAATCTGAGGCTCTCTCTAGGTTTAAAGAATGGTGTTCTGTTGTTGAGAAAGAGAAGGGTTGTGTGGTGAAGTGCCTTAGGACTGATAATGGTCTAGAGTTTGTGTCAAAGGAGTTTGGGTTGTTTTGCCAAAATAAAGGCATAAAGAGGCACGGACGGTCCCTCTGAACCCTCAGCAAAATGGGGTTGCAGAGAGGGCTAATAGGACAATTATGGAGAGGGTCAGATGCATGTTGTTGGCTTCAGGCATGGAGAAAAAATTTTGGGCAGAGGTTGTGGCTACTGTAGTGAAGTTGATTAATAAATGCCCATCTTCCAGTATTGATGGAGACACTCCAGATCTCAGGTGGTATGGTAGCTATGGAGACTATTCTCACCTCAAGACTTTTGGCTGCAAGGCTTTTGCATACATGAAGCAAAGCAAGTTGGATGCGAGGGCCTTGAGGTGTGTTATGCTGGGGTACCAACAAGGTGTGAAGGGTTATAGGCTCTGGTGTATAGAGCCTGGAAATCACAAGGTCTTGGTGAGCAGGGATGTGACCTTTGTAGAGTCAGAGATGCCATTCAAGAAGTCAGAAAAGCAAGCTCTGGATTCTCAGCAAATAGCTCAATTTGAGGTGGAGAACCAGGAGCAAACTGATGAGGAAGGTGTTGTGCAGCAGCCTGATCATGAAGAGTCAGAAAATGATGGTGCACAGCCAGAAATCACAAGCTACCAGCTGGCCCGAGATAGGCCCAGAAGAAAGAATGCAAAGCCTCCAGTTAGATATGCAGATTCTGAGATGCTATACTTTGCATTATGTGTGGCAGAGGAGATTGAATTTTCTGAGCCTGGCTCATATAAAGAAGCCATGAATTGTAGAGATAAAGATAAGTGGCTCAAAGCTATGGTTGATGAGATTGATTCTCTCATTAAGAATGGTACTGGGATTCTTGTGGATAGAATGGAGGGCAGAAAATTAGTCAGTTGCAAGTGGTTGTTTAAAAAGAAGATTGAGTCAGCTGACAATGAAAATATAAGATTTAAGGCCAGATTGGTAGCCCGGGAGTTCACACAAGAGCATGGTGTTGACTATCAGGAAGTGTTCTCACCTGTAGTCAAGCACACTTCAATAAGAATTTTGTTGGTTGTGGTTGCTAAGATGGATTGGGAGCTTGAGCAATTGGATGTAAGAACTGCATTCTTACATGGTGATCTGGAGGAGACCATATATATGTCTCAGCCAGAAGGCTTTGTCAAGCCAGGTATGGAGAACAAAGTGGGTTTGCTCAAAAAGAGCATATATGGCCTTAAGCAAGCTAGTAGACAATGGCATAAGAAATTTGATGACCATGTGTTGAGAAATGGATTTGTGAGGTCTAAATATGATGAATGTGTATATATAAAGAAGAGAAAGGGAGTTGCTATTGCTTATTTGCTGCTATATGTTGATGACATGCTAGTGGCAGGTGCATCAAAGTTTGAAGTTCAGAGAGTTAAAGATGATTTGAGCCTAGCTTTTGACATGAAGGATCTGGGTGGAGCCAAGAGAATTCTTGGCATGAACATTGTGAGAAACAGAGAAAAGAGTGAAATCTGGTTGAATCAAAGTGACTACATAACAAGAGTGTTGAAGAGGTTCAGAATGGATAACTCAAAGGTGATTGCAACACCTATTGCACAGCACTTCAGATTGTCTGTGGAGCAAGCACCAAAGAGCAAGGAAGAGAAACTGGAAATGCAAGCTTTTCCATATGCTAATGTAGTGGGGAGTGTGATGTATGCCATGATTGGAACTAGGCCGGATGTAGCACAAGCTATCAGCTGCACTAGCAAATACATGAGCAACCATGGGAAGGAGCATAGGCAAGCCTTGAAGTGGATCCTTAGGTATCTGAAAGGAGCAGGAGATATGGGGATCTTGTTCAAAGCTGGCAACTACAATAAAGAGGATGCTCTGATTGGCTTTTGTGACAGTGATTTTGCAGGGAGTGTGGATACAAGAAGATCACAATCCGGGTACATCTTTACTATGTATGGTGCGGCTGTGAGCTGGAAGTCAAGTTTGCAAAGTGTAGTAGCTCTTTCCACGACTGAAGCTGAGTACATTGCGTTGACATCAGCAGTGAAGGAGAGCTCATGGCTGAAAGGTATCGCTGCTGACTTTGGGGTGGAGCAAGAGGCAGTGCCTATAGGCTGTGACAACAATGGTGCTTTGAGCTTAGCAAAGCATCAGGTGTTTCACGAGCGCAGCAAACACATTGATGTGAGGCTGCATTTTGTGAGGGAGAAAGTAGAGAATGAAGGGGTGAAGCTGTTCAAGGTAGACACAGCTGTGAACCCAGCAGACATACTGACCAAACCACTGCCGAAGGAGAAGTTCGAGCTATGTTTGAAGTTGGTGGGTTTGTGCAAGCAATGATGTCTGGTATTTCATCTAAGCAATGAAGGTGGAGATTTGTAGCAGTTAATTGCTTAGCTGCAATAACTAATACATAGTTAGTAAAGGAATTGGATCATCCCAGCTGTGAAGACTCAGAGACCGTCCGATTGGGAGAATAGTGAAGATTAAATCCTAGCCGTAGGATTTAAAGTTGTTAGTTAGATTAGTTTTTCAATCAGCACTTTATAAGGATTTTGTAAGCTGAGTAATCCAGAAGGTTTTTCCCCAATTCGAACTGTAATTTCTCTTCAAGATTCAAATACAATTTCTCTCAATTTCCTTAATCATCTTCTACATTCAACTGTCAACAACAACTCCGATTCATATTCAACAATTAGTACTCTGTACTTTTGTTATTTCCTACTCATATTTATATTTTCTCAGTTTATATTTATTGTATTATTTAAATAGCTATATATACTATAAATTTATAAAGAAAATAATTTATGATAATTAATTAGCTAATTATCATTGAATTTAAAAATGAAGATATCACATGTACAAGGTATAATTTTGTTGTTTTTGTATTTATTCTACCCTTGTTTAATTTGTTGTTTCCATAACTTTACTATAAATTTGTAAAATTATTATCTCCCATTTAATTTAATTTGTTACTAATTTATATTGATCATTCTCTATTATCCATATCTCTAACAACCTTTTTGTCTATGTCACATGAGTTATTTGTAACCATAACAGTACCAAAAATACTCCATAATTATTACTTAATTGTCATTTGTCTCCCTCAATATTAAAACTTTTGCTTTGCCACTGTCTCCGTATACTAGATACGATAATTATACTAAGTGCATCCACATCTTAAATCTCATGTGCTTATCTTCGCTACCTACAACTTTATACATGAAAAAACCCTTAATCTTGACACTTAACCATATTCACATTTATTACTTTTTAATTATTTTTAATTATATATTACAATTAAAATATATGAATAAAATGAAAATTATAAATTTCATTAGATAGCTAAAAATTTTAGTCAGCAGGCCCATTTTCTAAAGAAATTTTAAAAATATTCTACACGTTATCAATTAAAATTCTGCATGTCATCAGAATTTGACTTTAGTTGGAGGCAGCAACTGCTGCATTTTTTTTATTTTTTATTTTAATGTGTAACAGTGTAAACAACTTCTGCAATTTGGTAACCAGCTGGTATTAGTTTCTGAAATTTCTGGCATGTAAAAGGTGGCCTCTTGTTAGCGTTTGGATGTCCCTAATTAACTTGTAAAAATTATAGATTGACGTGAAGAGCTTGAGATTAATAGAAGTATCCGATAGAGGAGAATAAACCCTAGTTGAGGTTCTAGGATTTGTAATCGTGATGAGATAATAAATTTAATAATTATCTAACTTCATGCGAAAATTGTCTATTAAATCTTTTATGTTTCACTTGGCTTAAACTAATTCAACTAAATTTAAATTTTCCTAAACAGATAGAATAACAGAAAAACCCTCCAATTGGTCACGAATTAGGGAAGCAAACACCATTATATTATTACCAAGTAGCAAGACAAACTAATTATGTCATAACCGTCACTCAAAACATACACAAGAAAAACAAGTTACAGTCTAAAAGCTAAGCTCAAACTATGTAGAGAAGAATGAAGAAATTGCATGTCTTCGATCAGTTGCCAGATTGTCGCAGCTTCGGACGGAATCTGCATCTGTGGGCCTGAGCTGGGCACAGACTTCGCTGGCGCCGTGCACCATGGGGCGTGCATGAAAGGATTCAACCGAGTCCACGGACTCAAATTTTGAATCTAGGTCAACCAAATAAAAAGTAATATATATTGTTTTTTTTAAAATATGTAAGTATTTATGATAATAAATTTGAGTTTACTAAACCAATTAATGATTACTACTACTATGTTATTTTTTCAAGTTTTTTGAATTACTAGTTATCTTTTAGTTATAATTCACACACACCACACTACTCCACACACATTGGGTGACTGATCAAACTCTAAATTATTGGTTGGACTTGTAGGAGAAACTTCTGACTATATACTAATTGAGTCGTGCTTGGTCATGATTTAATACAGATTGTTATAACTAAAAATCCAAAATTAGACTATACGACCTTTTCAATTTCAAAAAATTAGTGTCAAATAGTAATAAAATTTATAGTCAAACATCGCTTTGCTATTTTGGCATTTGTTTATTGGCTTGGCCACATATATTTTATCTTGTATTTTGCAATTACTGAAGAGTTTATCTCTTGACTTAGTGGTGAAGTAATTTCCACGAAACAGTGAATTAACATTCTATAGTGGGATTGGTAACGATGCATATATATGAAGATATATTGGAAAAAAGACTTTTAACTCTTGAAAAAAAACAAAAAAAGACAATAAAAAAAACAAAAAAACTTTTAATTCTCAACACTTGACTCATGTCATATCTTTGGTGACCACTGTTTCCAATGGCTTTCTCTTTCACTTCATCTTTCTACTTGAAAGAAGACTTATAGAGTCTTACATGCTCAAAAAAGTTTTCCAAGTGCAACCATTCTGCGCGTTTAAAATCACATACCCCAATAAATAAAATTTGTAGTAGTATTATTTTGCATTTCTCTCCTATCTCTCCCTAACGATATTTGTATGAACAACAACTTATTCGTAATTTTATAACATGTACGATAAGGTTAGGGTTAAAAATATAATAATTACAAAATTCTAGCTAATGCATAACCAAATAATCAAACACGGAGGTCATTTTCAATACTATCATTTAGGAAATTTTTAGATCGATTTAGTTCACAACACGGAAGGCCACTTTTAAATCGTTTTGGTTCATACAGTTTCATATATTTTGTACGAACTAAAACGATCTTAAAATAATTCAATTGCCAGCTAAAAATTACTACCAACGTATTTTTAATCCCATCCTTCTATTTTTTTTATCTAATGATTAAATTTGTTTGTAGTTATACATTCAATTTTCAGTTGTTTTTTTTATCACCATCACGTACTACAATTAATGAGAAAATATATATGCATATAAATTATAATCATCACGATTTATCTTCCAGTGTTCAGATTTTTAGTGGATAGCCTACGCATTACTATGTGTTTTCATTTTCTTTGATTTTGAGCACTACGCTACGCTAAGCTGTCCAATCATGAATTATGTTCAAATAATTTAAGAAATTGTATCAATTTTATGTTTACCTATTTATACCGCGAGAGTTGACACAATATGTAGTATCCCACAAATGCAATTCACTTCGAACATGATTTCTAATTTAAGAATAGATATCAAATATGTCCTTGTTGTTCTTTCACTTGTCTTTGTTTCGGGAGATGCACAAGTGAGGTGCATAAAGAGTGAGAGAGAAACTCTTCTTCGCTTCAAGGATGGACTCATCGATGATCACGAAATTCTCTCGTCGTGGCAAAGTGACGAATGCTGCGAGTGGCACAGTGTTGACTGCAGCAACACCACTGGCCATGTCATCACCCTCCGACTTAATAATGTTGGCTATGCTGACGGTCAATTGCAAGGTGAGATTCGTTCCTCATTGGTTGAGTTGCTTCATTTGAATTCTCTTGACCTCAGTCGGAATAATTTTGGATGCATTCCAATCCCGGAATTCATTGGTTCCATGAAATAATTACAACACTTGTCTCTTAGCAGCTCTAACTTTTGTGGGACCATTCCTCATCAGATAGGGAATCTTACCAACCTACAATCACTTGATCTTAGTTCAAATTATTTTTGGACCCTCCCTCATCAGCTATGGAACCTTACCGGTCTACAATCACTTAACCTTTGTCGGAATCATTTTGGGACCGTCCCTCCCCAATTAGGGAACCTTGCCAACCTACGTTCACTTGACCTTAGTTCGAATGATTTTCGGACCCTCCCTCCTCTATTAAAGAACCTTACCAACCTACTCTCACTTAATCTCGGTTCAACCATTTGAGTTCTATACCTACTTTTTTTCTTGATTCTGTATTCGAATCACTAGAAATACTGGACTTGTCTTTTAATCAACTCAATGGATCGATGTCAGATCTAAGAGGATTTCCTTCATTGATAAAACTGGATCTTAGGGGAAATAGTGTTACAAGTTCCATTCCTCTTAATATTGGACAACTCTCCAAGCTTCAAGTTTTAGATCTTTCTTTTAATTCTTTAGAAGGTTCAATTCCTCTAACCATTGGCAACATGTCAAACCTTCAAAGTCTATATCTTTCTTATAATTCTTTGAAGGGTTTAGTGACTGAATCCCTCTTCTCCAAGCTTGATAAGTTAAAGTCACTAGATCTGTCTTTCAATTCATTGATCTTGGATGTTGCCTCTGATTGGATTCCGCCTTTTGAGTTGAATAAAATAAATCTAGCCTGGTGCAAAGTAGGCCCATCTTTTCCAAAATGGCTCCAAACTCAAAGGAATTTGGCATACCTTAATCTCAATAGTACCAATATAACAGATGAAGCACCTAGGTGGTTGTGGAGTACGGCTTCTTCATTAAACTACTTATGTCTCTCTGACAATCAAATAAGTGGTATAGTTCCTAATCTCTCAACCACCTCCATTGAGAATATGGATCTTAGTTGCAATCAATTCTCTGTCCTATACCATTATTTCCTGTGAATGCATCACATATTCAGTTGAGTGGAAATAAGTTATCGGGTTCAATTTCATCTATTTGCAAAACTCCTCACGATGATCTTCAACACTTTGACCTATCAAATAATCAGTTAGCAGGAGAGGTTCCCAATTGTTGGGACAAAATGCCAAGCTTGAACTACCTCAATTTGGCCAACAACAATTTTTCTGGTGAAATTCCTCTCTCTTTTGGCAACTTACAGGAATTAGTTGCCCTCCAGATGCATGGTAATGGTTTTTCTGGTGAGCTGCCTTACAGTTTGAGACTTTGTCAATATTTGGTTATAATTGATATTGGAGGGAACAAGTTAACTGGAGAGATCCCCACTTGGATAGGGCAGTTGTCTAGAATGCGAGTTCTAAACTTTCGTGGAAATAAACTGCATGGTAGTATTCCTCTCGAGATATGCAGTCTTACTTATATTCAAGTTCTAGATTTATCGATAAACAGTTTATCTTCGATAATACCTGATTGCTTCAACAATTTCACTATCTTGGGAAGTGTAAGTATCGCTGCATATAATTATTATTGGCCTATTGGTACACGGTCCGGTGGTTATGAACAATGGGAGTATGAATATTCATCATTTCAATGGAAAGGCAAGGAATCAGAATACAAAAAAAATCTCGGGCTTCTCAAACTCGTTGATCTTTCAAGCAATAGATTGATTGGGAACATTCCCAAATCATTTTCCAATATGAGCTATTTAAATTCCTTGAATCTATCCAGAAATTGTTTGATAGGACATATAATTCCGGATATTGGTAAAATGAAGATGCTTGATTCTCTTGATCTATCATATAACCAACTCTCTGGCAAGATACCTACAAGTTTAGTAGAAATACAAACTCTTGGGGTTCTTGATTTGTCAAACAACAACTTGTTCGGAAAAATTCCTACGAGTACTCAACTCCAAAGCTTTAGTGCATCCACTTATGCCGGGAATGATGGACTCTGTGGCGACCCTCTGCCATTGTGCCCCGAAGATAGCTTGAGGCCATCAACCACTAATCCACGGGAAAACATGAATGAAAAAGATGACAACATCTTCTCATTTATGCAAGAAGTTGTCATATCAACGACTTTTGGTTTTATTTTTGGATTTTGGGGAGTTATTGGGTCATTCATACTGAAGAAATCATGGAGAAATGCATTTTTCGGTGTGTTGGATGCTACGGAAGATTGGTTCTACGTCAGGATTGTTGTGTTTGTGTCCAAATGCAAACGGAAGCTGAAATACTTATTCAGGTAACATCTACTAAATTCCATCAAATTGTTGCAAGTAACATAACACTTACTCGAATTAATTAGATATGTTTACATTACTTACATGGCAATCAAGGTTTCATTTTATGATTTTATAACATCTCCATTTTTTCAGCGGGGAAACTACATGCTTTTAGTGTTCAATCAAGGTTAAACTCATCACTCATGGATGAAGATCTTTACAAGTTCGTAATTTTTTTCCACTTTTTTTGTAAATTATGTCTATGTACTTTAACTTTATGCTTTTATTTGTGAACTTTATGTTTGGTGTGTAATTATTTCTTCTACAAATGAATGCTTGTGTTTTTATACTTAGTTTCACCGTGTTTGCATAGCAGAAAATGATACATATATCCACTATATTATCTGTAAATATTATATCCATACTGTTTAATCTTGGTCTAATATACCGTTTCGTGTATTCTACATAAATAAATAAACACTTAAATTATGCATGCCAATGCATATGTTACAACTCCTATATTCAATTAATATTGTCTTCTCTCTTAACACACTAAACTTCTCTTTCTTAATCTCTATGCCGAAAAAAAAAATTGTTTCTAAATACTACATTTATTATATTTTTCTTTCTAACTTTTAAATATTATATAATTCTTCTTTGCCTTAAATCACTTTACCTCATTATTGAAATTTCTTATGGAAGACTTTTCAACTAAAATTATTATCATAGTTCATTTATTATAAAAATAGTCGTTAGTGATGGTGATCGTAATAAATGTCTTGCCCTTTAAAACAAAGCTAAAGAAAAATTCATGAATTTTAAACTTGATAACATAATCTCACAAATTTAAATAGTTGTTGAATTTTTCTACCGGTGACGGAATATTTGCTAAGAAGAAGACGGTATTGCTGACGCGCCTTTGGACATTCCACCATGGACAACACTCTTCACACGGCTTCATCAATGACTTCATCAACTTTCTGCTTCCGTAACACCTTCAGGATGTCTTCGTCCTAGCTCTAATCGATGGACTCTAGCTCCGCCGTGAATGCCGCGCAGACCCACTCCTCTCCTCCGCCCTGATGTCTATTGATTTTTCAGAAAAATTCACATGCTCAATTCTGTATTTGAAAGGTCAGCGAATTTATCCCAAATCCGAAAAGTCAGCGAATTAAAACCTATATTCCGAAATCTCTCTAGGGAGTAGGTGTTATATGAATATTACAATGATTTAATAGCATTACTAAACAAAAAAAATCTTCGCAAATCAATTTGTATGATCATTGTAATGATTTATACAATAGGCCACAACTTACTAATTTTAGACTAAATCTAAATATAAAAAGTTTATAATACTATATTAAACTGGATTTTATGGGAACGGATCCCCCCTGTTGTGGAGAAATCACAGCATGAGCTACTGTGGTAAAAAAAAAACAGTGTCGTATTGTATATCAATTACCTCAACTTTTTCATTATTCAATTAAATGGTAGAATAACACGCGGTAGTATTCCTTATATATTTGATCAATGATTTAAGTAAATATTGCACTAGTCTAACATCCACACCTCCACACCGCTGCAAATCAAATCAAAATATTTAATAATTTATTGAGTAGTGATTCCTGAGTAGTATAAGTAATAGTACTAGTTTCTTGAACATAATCTTTTAGTAATTTAAGTTTTGTCGTTAAAGTAACTTTAACTAGTAGTACTATTATAAAATAATGTAATATCAGTAGATTATTTAAAACCACACTTGATTAAAGCATATTGATGGTAATAAGGAATTATTAATTTCATTTTTAAATTGTTCTAGACTAAAAATTTATAGAATTTGAAAACTCAATTTATATACTCCTATAAATTTAGTGATAATTTATATTAAATCACAATTTTTTGTTGAATTTTGGCTAATTTCACAACTTAAAAACTCGAAATATAACATTTCATTTTTTAATTGTTTTGTGATTGTGAAAATTGTAACTAATACTTCATCCGTTGCAAGATAGTTGTGACATTTCTTTTGGGTACAAGATTTAAGAAATTGATGTGTTAAATGTTAAAGTGAAGAGAGAAAGTAAGAAAGATGAAGAGAAAGTAAATTTGATAGAAAATAATTTTTTGGCAAAAAAGGAAATGAATCAACTACCTTGAGACAACCAACCCGAAAAATAATAAGTATGACTTAATTACCTTAGGACGGAAGGTGCATATACAATAAAAAAATATGATAGTAAGAGTATGATTTTATTTCAATTTTAGAATTTAGCAAAATATTTTAAAATATTAATTTAAATCACTTACTATTAACTCTCAGTTATAATACTACACTAAATAAAATTTAAAGAATAATACAAAAGGAGTTTTAATTACGTTTTGAAATTAATTTTTAGTGTAATATTAATATATTATAATTATAATTGAAATAGGCTTTCAAGCATTGATACAAATTTGATTTGTAGTGGTGTGGAGGCGTGGATGTTATATTAGCGCAATATTTACTGAATCATTGATCAGGTTTGTGTTAAAATGACAACACCTATTAAAATGATACGGTGACACCATATATCCAACAATATTATGAACGCTACACAGCAATATTATAAACGCTACACAACAATCTATAGATTGCTGTATAGCGTGTTGGATATTGCTGACCAAGAAAAATTATTGTATACAGTGTTGCATATTGCTGGCCGAGATTTTACCCCTTTTTTATCACATGACAACTTATTATTCGTCCATGTGTACAAATGATTGGCTATGAATGATGATATGATGTTATTTTAAGAGGTGTTATCATTTTAACGCACCCCTCATTGATCAAATATATAAGGAATAGTACCGCATCAAATGTTATACTACCACGTTATCTTTCTTATTTTATCAATTACTACTTATTAAAATTTTATACTACTGTACTCTCGATCAACTACTACATATTAAAATTTTGTACTACTATTATTTATAACTTTGTAGGAGTATAAATATATTATGTACACTATCAAAGAAGATATTCCTTCGTTGTTGTAAAATTGAAACAATTTGACAATTGAATTGTTTAAGCTTAACACGTGCATAATTTATTCTGAAATCCAAGTGAGAACGCCATTGGTCTCAACAATTTAGCTCCAATTCCATCAATGAAATGATCTTCTTTTCCGATTGATTTCTCAGTGTGTAGGAAATCATGTGCGGAATTTTCGCCTACTTGAATTTCAACCTCAGCAGAGACCGCCGCTACATCTTGGAGGTTTTGTTCAATGGCCTCCGCCGCCTCGAGTACAGGGGATATGATTCCGCCGGAATTTCCATCGATTCCTCCTCCGATGCTCTCGTCTCTCCCGCGCTCGTATTTCGGAAGGAAGGCAACATTGAATCCCTCGTCAAATCTGTTTACCACGGTACTCTACTTTTCCATTACCATTCATCCTTCAATTTTTTTTACTAGTACTGTAGTATTTTTTAACTCATAGTTGTGGGATTGAGTTGCGGCTTTAGTGTTTATGCAAAATTTAGAAACCGAGGCTCGAGGAATGTGATCGGTTATATTGTCATGAGGATCACTGCTGTTTGAGTGGAGTGGTAAATCAACTGCTTCTACTCTATGCCTTTGATGATTAGGTGTACGTTAGTTCGTTTAATTGGAGAGGTAAAGGTAAAATTACCGAATGGAATAGATGATATGATGGGAAATATATTCAACTGGCTGAAGAGATTAAAACTCTAATAGACTTTATGTACTAAGAAATTGTTTAAGATCACGTGCTTGGAATGTAACTGATAACCTTTTGCTTTAACTTCTTATGTTTTATAGTTGAGTAGAAGTTCAGTTCCTCCTCCGAGTTATAGTCTGTTTTTCTTACTGTATGGTATAGGAAACTCAGGCAAAAAGGTCAAGACCAAGCTTTGGAAATCGGTATTAAAATGACAAATGGACTGCTTTTATCTAACAGAAAATTATCCTCTGTTTGATACTTCGTAAACTGGAGAATCATCCCAGCATTGTGGTTGTGAGCTGAATTAGCTCTGCAAATGATCAATGATAAGGGCTAGGTTTTACCTTCATAAGCTTTACAGTGATGTACTTATATAGTCCATTCATATTGCCAAGCCAATTAATCTTTTACAAAATTTCGCTTCTCCATTGGAGAATGCCTACAACTTAAGATGTTGGAATGATCAAATGTACATTGCACTGCATTTCTGCGAATTCTGGATCTTACAGCCCAGGGCTTGCATTGGTGATTTTGAGCGGCAAATTATGTTGTCACATAGTATAGTACAACATGTAGTGGAATGCATTCCTTTCATTTATTTTCCATCTTGGTCGATGTCCATTGTTCCTTTTACCTTCCCTTAGTGATGATTATTATTTATATTGTCTCAGAAGTAGCTGCTACCGATTTGAATTTAGAGGAGTCATTCTCAGTTCATGCTGGAATAGCACACACTCGCTGGGCTACACATGGAGAACCAGCTCCAAGGAATAGCCACCCTCAGACATCTGATTCAAGAAATGAGTTCTTAGTTGTTCACAATGGAGTTATAACGAACTATGAGGTTCGCTTGCTTTTTAATTTTTCCCATTTTTCTTTATTAGTTGTTCTTTCAAATTCATTTATAGCATGGATGTAGTTGTTGCTGCAGCTTTTGCTATCTTTACAAATCATTGTTTGGTATAAGTTCTTACAAAGTCTAATGCAGCAACATTTTCATGCTGCCTCTTCTTACTTCTGGAAGCAATTTTCACGAGAGCAATATATTTTGCATTATTTAAAAGAAAAGAATAAATAAATGGTTCGCAGCAGGGGCTGTTCTTAATTTAAAGGTGTTAAATTTGATATTCTCTTTCAGGAACTTGGTAACGATTTTCACTTGACATCAACAATAATTAATAACTAAGAAAGCTACCTAATGAGCTTACTTCTTTTGGTTAAAGTTGATATTTGCTGGATGAATTTCTTGAAATTTATAATTGAAGTGTCATGTTTTTCTTCCACTGTGTGCCTAGATTTAATTGACGGACTGTTGTATGTTCTCTAGGTGTTAAAAGAGACACTAGTTCGTCATGGTTTCACCTTTGAATCTGACACTGATACAGAAGTCATTCCGAAGCTTGCAAAATTTGTCTTTGACAACGCAAATGAGGAAGGTATCTTCTTGCAACTATACATGGACTAGTGATGTAATGTGGCTACTCTTCTGTGCCCTATGCTGCATAGCTGTATATTTATTACACAATGTTACCATCATACCAGACATATACTTCCCTAAACTATAAATTCAATAAGCTCAATTGAACACTAAAGTGTTATTCTAGGCATTTTATATTAAATTACTTCTTTATTATAATCAGAGGTTTCCTATTTTAGCTAATAACTTCTCCAGTGATCACATCATCTTCATGGGGAATACTGAGTGACACAAGATACATCCCTTGTTTCAGAGTCTTAGGTGTTACTCGAACTGATTAATTATTCTCTACTATATCTCTTTCTGTAAGTAATTTTTTCATATGAGATCTTCTGTTATTAGATTGGAAATTTGCTAATGCAAGTGTATTGTGTAGGTGACAAGCGTGTCACATTCAGTCAAGTTGTGCTAGAAGTTATGCGGCATCTGGAAGGAGCATATGCATTGATATTCAAAAGCACGCATTATCCGAATGAATTGATTGCTTGCAAACGTGGTAGTCCGTTGCTCCTTGGTGTAAAAGTAAGTCATAATGGGTGGCTCTCTTGTACCAGATACTCTATAAGATTACCAGTTAGGTAATTAAGTATTTTTCTTAGAAGCTTCTTGAACCATTTCTTTCCACTCTGTCCCTTTAAAGTGTTTATACTTGTTATTCTGCTTTATTAAACTTGGTAAATCATGTTTATTTGTATTTTTATTAACTAGTTCATTGTCTTGACTCCCATTCTCCATATGACTCATCCTCATGACAAAAGAATCACACAGGACTTACAATGTCATTGTTAGTGGGGGTAGAAGTTTTTCACTGTAGAGTGGTTGAATGTGTCTTTCTTGCGAGAGACAGAGTGAGAGAGAGGTCCAAGTCTTAGTTGGAGACTGCGCTTCACCCAACCTTGTCTTCTATCAATGGAATTCAGAAGCATAGCATCTCGTATTTTAGAGTTGGTGTTCTCTGGACTCGTTGATACCAGTATGCTAATTGCTAAGGCTGCTGGGTAAATGGTCTGGTGGTCCTTTTTAATTTTAGAAAGCAGGTAACAAAGTTTCATTATATAGATCAGGATGCATCTCCTTTCAGTTTTATGTAGTGACTAGTAAGGGTATATTTACATATTGTCTGGTCCTTGTTCCTTACTCATCTCCTCTTAGAATTTAAGTGTCCATCTGCACCCAACCTGTGACAGTTGAGGGCAAGGTGACTGGAAATTCAGTGGCGTATACAACTCCTTGGTTGAGATGTATTGCCTTGTGTTCATCTGCTGACTGTTTAGTTCAGCATATCCAAACTATTATTTGATCTGTTGAATAATCTCATAACTTTCTCTGAATTTTGTATTCTACAAAGCTATATGCTTTTTCTGAGGCAAGACGTGAACACAAATACACTTGTTTTATGAATGGTGTTCGTCTTACGGCAGGAGTTAATAGAAGAACCCAGCAGAGCATCTTTTAATGACACAAAATTTCTTTTAAGCAATGGGCAACCAAAGGAACTCTTTTTGTCGAGTGATGCCAGTGCTCTGGTGGAACACACAAAAAAGGTTTTGGTGATTGAGGATGGTGAAGTTGTTCATATCCAGGTACATTACCATATTAATGGATTATGATATCCTCTATTGTTGAGTTAATGATGTCCCTTACAATTAACTGGCAGCTAGCTTGGAGTGTATTATGCATTAAAAATTTTATAGAAGAGCAAATTGTCACCCTGATCTTCCATTCATCTTTTTGTCTGTTCCTTTTCCTCCTATTTCATTTCAGTGAAGAGATGAAGAGAATTTTTTAATTCTTGTTGAGATCAAAACC
This sequence comes from Salvia hispanica, assembly GCF_029641045.1. Classification (NCBI taxonomy): domain Eukaryota; kingdom Viridiplantae; phylum Streptophyta; class Magnoliopsida; order Lamiales; family Lamiaceae; genus Salvia; species Salvia hispanica. Next base: position 50,014,380 of record NC_142692.1, on the reverse strand, counting down.
AATAGGGGTATTATATTTCTTCGACATCATTCAAGCAGTTATGAAACTTCAATGATGCAACACTATGAGTCTGTGACAGAGTTCTAATTCTTACAAAAATCTTTATTTATTAGAACCTACGTGTCATTGATTGTCTTAGAGTTTTTCCAAGTATATTATGCAAAACATAATGGTATGATCTATTGCTGTTAAGTTAAATGGTAACGGCCATAGGGCTCCGTAAGGGAAAAGGGAGCCTTGGGGGGTTGGGGTGCATCATACCTTAAGTTACAAATTTCATCGAGATGTTTGCTTAGGCTATGAATTCCCTTATTAGTAAACAACTATATTTCAAATTTCAACTTTTGACATTTGAGGATCTAGAGGTCATAGATTGTCAACTGCATTATTCTAATCGCTACAAGTTATCTAGAAGAAACAAAAGGTCTTCTAATTTCCGGTTTCTCTTTCTGGAGAATCGTTTTTCCAGATATTGGTTGTAGGATTATGTAGCTTTCTTCTAAGCCTCTTTTAAGGAAGAATTACATTAAAGTCCCCCTTTGGCCTCACTGTTATTGGTTTCTATGGTTATAGGATGGAGGAGCATCCATTTTCAAGTATGAGAATGCTATAGAAAAAGGTTGTGAAAAACTAAAGCGGCCAGCTTCTGTCCAACGTGCACTCTCAGTTTTGGAAATGGAAGTAGAGCAAATAAATAAAGGGAAATACGAGCACTACATGCAGAAGGAAATTCATGAACAACCAGAATCTCTTACAACAACAATGAGAGGGAGGCTTATACGTGGAGGATCATGCAAAGCAAAGAGTGTACTCTTAGGAGGACTAAAGGATCACCTCAGAACCATAAGGAGAAGTCGCAGAATTGTCTTCATTGGTTGTGGCACAAGTTATAATGCAGCTTTAGCTGCAAGGCCAATTTTGGAAGAACTTTCTGGTCTGTCCAGTTCGTGAGATGTATACAATACATATATTTTGTATGGTTTCGTTGATTCCATAACTAATTGATTCTATCTTGCAGGTATCCCTGTAACGATGGAGATTGCTAGTGATTTGGTGGATAGGCAGGGGCCAATATACAGAGAAGATACAACTGTCTTTGTTAGTCAATCAGGGGAAACAGCAGATACATTGCAGGCATTAGAATATGCGTTAGAGAATGGTGCCTTATGCGTTGGCATCACCAATACTGTTGGCAGTGCAATTGCTAGGCATACACACTGCGGAGTTCACATAAATGCTGGTTGTGAGATAGGAGTAGCTAGTACCAAGGTAAGCAAAAACTATAGACTTTTCTTCTCATTTCCTGTCTTTACGGTCACCACATGACAGTTGTGTTATCTTATATTAAGTACTTCCACTAACAGGCATACACAAGCCAAATCGTTGTCATGGCTATGTTGGCTCTGGCAATTGGAGATGATACAATTTCTAGTCAAGGAAGACGGGAAGCAATAATAGATGGCCTATTTGATTTGCCGAGTATGTTTAAAATTTTGCTCATGCCACATGTTACATTAATTGAAACTGTCATAGAGAAATGTGTCGTGATCATGATCCCAGATTCCATAATATGCAGATAAGGTGAAAGAGGTTCTCAAACTCGATGAGGATATGAAAGATCTTGCTAAATTACTGATTGCAGAACAGTCTCTTCTTGTCTTCGGGAGAGGCTACAATTACGCAACTGCATTGGAAGGTGCCTTGAAGGTAAAAGAAGTATCACTTATGCATAGTGAAGGAATACTTGCTGGAGAGATGAAACACGGTCCCTTGGCTTTAGTTGATGAGACCCTTCCAATAGTTGTTATTGCTACCCGTGATGCTTGTTTCAGGTTAGGCTTTTCCTAATAGAACAAGTTATGTTTCCGCAATGCAACTCTCAATTCCATCATATTAAATTTAGACTTAATTTTCAGCAAACAACAATCCGTTATTCAGCAACTTCATGCTCGGAAAGGTAGACTTATAGTGATGTGCAGTAAAGGTGATGCAGCATCTGTCAGTGTTGGTGGATCTTGCCGTGTAGTTGAAGTTCCTGTTGTTGAGGACTGCTTGCAGCCGGTGATCAACATAGTTCCTCTACAGGTATCATCCTCGTTCTTTTATATTTACAAAATACTGCTTGATCGCTTTCTTCTCTCGGGCGCCATGAGACGATGCAGTACAACTTGAAGCTTTACATTTGTTCTTGCGCGTGTCTTGTGACTGCAGCTATTGGCATATCATCTGACTGTTCTCCGCGGATACAACGTTGACCAGCCACGAAATCTTGCAAAAAGCGTGACAACACAATGAGGACGGCTGCCTGGCCCACATGATACCTGAAATATTCTAACCACGAGATGCTGTGTTGCTTCAGTTTTTTAGTGAGAAAATCGGGTAGGATAACTGCTGCTTGTGTTTAGCTTGTCCATACATGTGCCTCGACTGATCGTCCACAGAATAGGCCATGTTTGGTAGGGGTGATAACTCATCTACGGATGGAATTTTATGAACAAAAATGTAAAATTTCATCCCTAGATGAGTTATCACCCCTACCAAACATGTCACATTGTCTAAAACAAATTTTGTTTTACATGTATAACTGGTTGTATAAAACTTGGTGTCATAATAGCAAAAGATGGTTACTTTTCTTGGTTTGATTTAATATTCCAGAGTGAAAAATAGTTGCTTGGGCTGAATTATTCCAAATTTATCGAATTATGTCCTACCTATTGCACTTTTTTATGTTTGTTCATTAATGCTTTATCTTGTCCAATCAAATCATAATAAGTAGGTATTTTAAGTAATGATGCACGATTCAAATTTCAAACTATTTGAGAACTACGCCAAAACAAACTTAGAAACCGATTGATAATTGATATTAAAAATGTTGCTTATGACTGAGAATTCATTACAAGAAAGTAGCATCTAATTCACCAACTGTATATTGAAGATTAATCCTGCTTCTGCGATTCAGCTTCCTTTCTCTTTATGAGCTTGATAAAATTATGCACTATGGTTTTGCCTTCAGTAGATATGATGCTTTCTGGATGGAACTGAACACCCTGCGCTTATCCAAAAATAAAACAACAGTCAAACCTATGGCATCGGACTTTCCCTTGTAATATTATCTGTAATGTAGCCAAACGAATGTTACCTGTATATGACGGTATACTTTGTGACGAGCAGCCATCACCAACCCATCTTCAGTCCACGCAGTTATCTCAAGGGCATCATTCGGGAAACTATCCCGTTCAATCACAAGACTATGGTACCTACCAGCAGTAAAAGGGCTGCAAAACAATTGTCAAAACTCAACACACTTTACTCACCAATCGTTTGATAAATAGACATCAGAACTGTAAAAGTAATAGATAAGGAAAAATCAAAGACAGGGGTGAACAAGAAATGGCAATTACAATTATACAGAGATAATAAAGAAAAGAGACTTACTTCGATAAGCCTGCAAACAAGCCATCTTCCCCGCCCTCATTATAGTAGACAGGAGAACTTTTTCCATGCACAACTCCAGAAGGGGATCGCACAATTTTCCCTGCAAAGCATAGTGTCATTAGGGAAGGGGAAAGCAATAAATTGTAAGCACATATGGAAACAAGGGATATCCAGCAAATATGATGCCTGAAGAACACTGCCACATGTTGTTAAAAGGGACATTATTAATTTTGACCTTAATGGGAACCATGTGCGTGAAAATGGAATGATACCTGGCCCCTAGCTAATCCTCAGACCAGTCATTTTGTTTAAATAAGTGTCTACATTCTAATGCTTGGCTCTAGAGAAAGAAAAAGGTTAAGCATCAATCTCGTTCATTATTCATATAAGAGAAGAATAAACAAATCACTCAACTACTCAAGTTATCAAATGGATTTATGCATGTGTTCCTTGCTATCCATCATCAGATATTTCAATGCCATCCTAATCCTAGGGAACTTACAGATTTTAGCTCATAAAACCCCTAGTAAACAAATATCTTCTTTTCTCTCCCTTAAAGACCACCTACATTCATTTTTTCCTATTTCTAGCCCAAAGGAGAATATGGACTCGTATAATTTTGTACTGGGAAATACAAAGTTACCTCCAAAAGCTTCACCGATGCATTGCAATCCCATGCACACGCCAAACAAGGGTACAGTTGGTCCAAGATCCAGCACCGTCTGTAACGATATTCCTGAATCTTGTGGTGTACCTAAAATTTTCAAGTGAAGTATAATTATTGTATAATTAATTGACAGTAAAATATTAACACAGATGGACTTAAGACAAATAAATGCTTACCAGGTCCAGGTGATATTAAAATACCTCTTGGATTTTTCCTACAAAGACAAATAACATACTGCTATTAATCAAAATTAACATTTCTAATTGATTTTTTTTTTCTCTAAACAATGGTATGAACATACTTCGAAGATTGCACTAACAAATTATAAGACTTCATGGCATGGTTTTCATGTAAATAAAGAGCACACATATCAAAACAATGCAGAGATTCTCACTTTACTCCCTAACAGTTATAGTCTCCTAATTATCAGCTTCACTTCCAAAAATATGGATGTGAATACTTCAAATGTCGAATCAAAGTATTTGTTTACTGCAGCTTTGCCAAAAGATACTTCTAATGTCAGATCAAAGTATTTATTTACCCCAGTCCTAGAAGGTTTAGGACGTTCTTCTTAGTAATTAGCCATGATGTAGATATTTGAGGAAAATGAATTTAGGATTGCAATTCTATACTCTGTCATTTGCACATCTAAAGTCTAAACTTATTTCATGCATTAAATGTTAAAAAGAAAATGTATACATGCTCATACAGAGAACACACGGTAAACACGAATAATTAATGATAACCACTAACAAGGTAAGAAAAGGCCTTAGGGTCGGGCCGGTCCCTAACCCTAGCACTGGACGGCCTAGGGTTCGGTAGGGTGAGCAAGAAAACCATTTTTTCTTAAGGGACAAATGCTAGGGTTGAGGGCAAGTTCCTTTTTGACATCCTGACCAATGCACATTCGACACATAATTATGAATTTATGGACAATGGCATCAACCTATTTAAGATAAAACATACAAACAATCAAGTAGAGCATAATTGACTTCATTTCAACAAGCGAATAAAGTACACTACCTACACGCAATCCACAAATAATTTGGCTTAACAGAATTGCCATATGCACTTTACGATTTACGCAAACAAAACAAGATTTGACGGGGGAAATGACACGCGTAAAAAAAGGCTCATATTTTGGATTTTGTCTGATAAGCCCTTCATGATAACAAAAAAGCAAACCAACCACCAAAATTTGCCAAAACAAGGAAATCGAAAAACGACACAAGGTTCGTTTCAGTTTTGATCATAACAGAAGTTGTGAACTCAATTACTCTCCACAGAGCAAGAAGACAGTGTTAGCATAATATTAATAGCATCTCAACATAGGATGAAAACGAACAAAACTCAAATGTGTATCGAAATGCTCTATCAATGGAACGTAACAACATACGAAACATCTATCAAATAGCAAAAGCAACACCTAACTATCACCACAACACAAAATCAAAATGATCAAACACCATAACTATTATTCATTAAAATAAATTATGTAGGTGGCTGGGATAAAACATTGAACAAAATAAAATAAAAAGGAATCTTACTCTCTAAGCTCATCAACAGTGAGCTCATCATTTCTGTAAACTTCGAAATCACAACCTAGCTCTCCCATATACTGTGCAACACAACAAATTAAAAGGAAATGGAAACATTATTTCACATTACTCAATGTATTTAAGAACAACGAATCGGTAAAAAATCAATAGAGAAATGAAACTAAACTTACTTGGCAGAGATTATACGTGAAGCTGTCGTAATTGTCAATGACGATGATAGGTTTGGGTGGCGCTTTCGGAGTCGATGAATTGGCGGCGGGCGCCTTTTCGGAAATCGCCATAGGCGATTTAGGAGAAGTAGAATAAGAGAGTGTGTGGCGATGAGCGGTGGTGAATCTGAATGGCTGGGCTACCGGAAGTGAGGGGTACTGGTTTGACAGAATGACGGAGGATGACTGCTTGATTGATGCGGAAGGGGCGGCGGCGATGGTAGCCATGGCGCGGCGGCGATGGAGATGGAGAGGGAGGGTGCTAGTGCTATTGCTACTGAATCTGAGTGTGAGGATTCATATTTATAGTGCGTATTTCTATAAAGGGGCAAATGCATTTAATATGATTTGCTATTTTGGTGATGATTCCTTCCATTGTTGTAACTGGCAAGTTCAAATCTTTTTCTCCATTGATTGTAAGTTGTAACTGAAAAAAAATGGAGTGCTATTAATTCGACCATGTAACTGAAATTTATTGATGAAGTCAAATTAGGTTTAAGAAGAAAATAAGAACTTTGATAGAATCTTTACCTAGACTTGAAATACGTCAATGGATCAACCCAAGAAGTGTGATCGAGCGGCACACGACTAGTTTATTTGGTGAGGAATTAATTTATACTTTCGTACGGAATAGTATTAAATTCTTAAACTAGCTATCTTCTACGTCGAGATACCTACAAATTAGTACGGAGAATGATCACGGAATGTACCGATAAATACACTTTATTTAACAAATAAAAAAAAGTTAGAGAAGATAATGAATTTAATCATATCTGATTAATTTAATCTTAAAAGCCACTGCACAGTAGAAGATTAACAATCCATTATTGCAATAATATTTCCCTATCAGTTTTATAAGAAAATATTAGCATATCTGCATTAAAGGCGACTCTACTTCTTATCCTCAAAAGTCAAAAGAATCTTAGATTTCTAGTCACCTTCCTATAATACAACTCTTAATTAAAATATCTATTTCTATTTTCTATCTCATTCTCATCTTATTTTTCCAACCATTCTCTTATTCCATCCGTTGTTCTATAGAAATAGGATAGATTTAATTTCATTTTTTGGTCGTTTCATGATAATAGATCATATTTATATATGGAAACACTCTCTCTCTCTCTTTTGCTTTATCATTTATAATCTCATCATTCAGTATATTATTTTTATTAATTTTTCTTATTCTTTCTTACTTTATTAATTATACATTAAAACTTATATTCTTCTCAATTACTCCCTCCGTCCCAGTTTTATAGTCACATTTTGGCATAAAAGTTCGTCCCATATTTAGAGTCACATTTAGAATTTTCCATATTTGGACATAAAATTTTACCCCATTATTCACTAAAATTACACCCAAATGTCATTATCTACATTAAAATAAACCAAAACAAAAATCAAAAAATCAAAAAGTCAAAAGGAACCCACCTTCAACCAAATCACTTCATTTATTACACACTTCACCTCTCACTTCATTAATTACACACTCCACCAATTCCTTAAAACTCGTATCATAACTAAATGTGATTATAAATGTGGGACGGAGGGAGTATCATATTTCTATCCGACGGAATGTCAACTCTTTTTGAAGAGACTGTCTAAATAAGTAAGATGGACTATTGAAATCAAAGTATTCATACATAACTACCTTAAATATTAATTTCATAAATAACTTATTGATTTTAATGACATAAAAATGGTTATATACTTATGTTTCATCCCTCCTAATTTAGTTGGATATTTCTTTTACATACTAATATTAGAAAATTATATAAATAAAGATAAAATAAAACATGATAAAGTAGAAAAGATAAAATAGAATAAATGTAAAAAATGAAAATAAAGTGAAAGTGCATTTTCTAAAATTAAAATTCAAATGAGTATTTTTTATTGTGTTTTTTGTAATAATAGTAATAATTGCAGTTAGGACTCCCTCTGTGCTGACTTAAGCGATATGTTTTTATTTTGGTGTAGAATTTAGGTAGTACTACTCCTTTCGTCCTGACTTAAGCGATATGTTTTTATTTCGGTGCATAGATTTAGGTAGTATTACTCCCTTCGTCCCATAAGGGTATGCACTTTTGGTTGACACAAATTTTAATGCATAATTGATAAAGTAAGAGAGATATAGACAGAAATAGTAATTAAAGTATTATTAGTGGAGAATGTGTCACACCTCATTAGAGAGAAAATCATTTCAAAATTAGAAAGTGCATCCTCTCGTGGGACAGATTAAAAAGTTAAGAATGCATACTCTTATGGGACGAGTGGAGTATTAGTGTTTAATGAATTAAATGAATGAGACTTTCTTTCGCATGAAAAAAATATTGGGTTACAAATCCATTCCACATTGGAGAATGAAAGAAGTTGGAAGCAATATATAAGCGTAACACACTAATTTGTTTGAGGTTTTTTTTTTAGGGATCCAAAACAAACTTGTACGGATTTGATATAAAGTGGACAATATTAAATTAATGTGCAGTCAACGACCCTAATAAAAACATATAAATATTCCTAATACTTAGGGTTTTTTGATTCAATAAAATGCAAAAGTCATTTCAGCAAAATTATACTCCCTCCGTTTTGCCATAGTCGAGGCAAAACTTTTCGGCACAGAGTTTTAGAAATGAATATTGGGTGTGTTAAATAAATAGATTAAAAAGTAAGAGAGAAAAAAGTAGAGAGAATAAAGTATAAAGTGAATAAAGTAGAGAGAATAAAATAAGAGAGAGCAAAGTAAGTAAGAGAAAAAAGTTACCATATAAGGAAATGACTCAACTATAAAGAAACTTTCTAAAATGGTAAAATAACTCAACTATAGTAAAATGGAGGGAGTATCAAAGTCCATGGATATTGGCTGACATTTTTAAAGAAAAGAAACAAGTGATGTTAATGCATAATCATGGACTAAAAATATACAATAGTTCTCCCTTATACGGTTTTAGATGTGTATATAATACATTTAATAATAACAAAATTTACTGAAACATCTTTATAGTACTATTGTTTAAAAATATATAAATATATGTTGTAGTAATCATTATTTTTAAATGCAAGATGTATTATTTACTTTATGGTTTGTGTTAAAATGACAACACCTTTTAAAGTGACATTATGACACCACGTATACAACAATATTATAAATGTTACACAACAATAGTATAAACACTAGACAACAATCTATAGATTGCCGTCTAGCGTATTGGATATTGCTGCCCGAGAAAAAATTGTTGTAAATTGATGTCTAGTGTATTGAATATTGTTGGCTGAGAAAATTAACTCTTGAGCATTTTTTATGATTGCCACATGGCAGCTGATTATTCGTCCACATATACAAATGATTGACTAAGAATAGTAGTATGATATTACTTTAAGAGGGGGTGTCATTTTTAACGCACTCATTTACTTTATTATCATATAAATTCAAAACTAAAAAGTTAGTAGGAGTATGTAAACTTTAAATGATTTTTAAAAAAAAAACACTAATGAGTTATGTCTTGTAATGATTCATGAGCTACATAATAAAGAAAAAGTTTGAATCATTTGAATGTGATTAATAATTTTTGAAATTTTTGTAAATTGTAATGGTATTTTTTCGAATTCAATGACTTAAAAAGTCCAAACTCATTAATTATTAACGAGTTTATAGTAGTATTAAGGATTAAAAAATATTTGAAATATGATTAATGATCTAACTAGATCAAATGCATAAAATATGGGCCAAAATATTTAACCAAGTAAAATATTCGTAAATTTAAAACCGTGTTACGGTGTTAGATCGAAGTAGAGAGGAATGTTGTTGGTGATAAGGTCGTTGACTTGACTCGACTTCATCATCAAACACTCTTTCCGAAAATCAGTATGCAAGGTATGATTTTGTTTGAAGCTTGATGCATAATTCCAGAGTATCAATCTCCAGATTAATTCTAAAACATTGTAAGTAATTTTCTGTAATTCTAAAACATGAGCACTTCATTTGCGAGCGAGCGCGTGTTCATGTTTTCATCACTTGAGCAGCGTTGTTTTTGTTTTGATTTCATAGAGTTCTACAGCGATTACTCAATACATGAAACACCTCTGCTACACCTGATTTCTCATGGTTTATTATTAGTATGTTGTACGGCAATTATTCTTTTGGCGTTTGTTGGTGAATGATTGTTGATGTTAAATGTGATGATTTATCTTTTTTGTTGACAAGGAATGTGATGACATGCTGCCTCTCACTTCGAATTTCATGACTATCGTCGGAACATTGTTTGTTGTTCTGATTTGTTTCATACTAGTACTTCAATTCTTTCCGTGATCCTCTATCTCTGCTTGTTTGTTTGTATTTTCTAAAGGAGAATCAAGAGCAATGGCGGTAGCAGGTCTGCAATCATTCAGCAGTTGACCTCTGCCATAATTAAGTCACTGGCCAATCGGGAGAAAGTCGAGAGTCATTTTCAGAAGTTAGAATCCGATCTGCCCTGTGCTCGAAGATGCCGAGGAAAAGCAATTGACACGGAAGGATGTAAAAGTATGGATGGAGAGCCTCAGAGACTTGGCACTTGGCTTTTGATTTGGAGGATATATTGGATGAGATCACCACTCAACCTTCTATTGAACGATCAAAGGGGATCCAACACCGTAAACTCTAATCATTACTATTCAAAAAATATTATATTATTAAAAACAAAATGAAAGAAAATAGTGGTAACATCAATCTAAAAAACAAAACATAGTACTCCTTCCGTCGCGCTTTAGCAGTCTCATTGACTTTTCTGCCCTCTTTTTGTAAAAATGATAAAAATAGTTAAAGAGGAGAAATGATAAATTAAGAGAGAGAATAATATAGAGAAAAGTCTTATCTACATTATTGTCTCTTTTACTTTACCATTACTCCACTTTAACTATTTTATATCATTTTTACAAAAGGAGAGCAGAAAAGTCAATGAGACTGCCAAAGCGGGACGGGGGGAGTAATAGATAAAAATGGATGGAAAGAAACGAAAAATATAACTAAAAAGAAAAAAAAAATCAATAAGTCAAATAATATTAAAAAAAAATACAATGTTATATCAAAATTGATATATAAAAATGAATGAAAAAAAAATAAAAAATATAATTAAGAAAATGTTAAGAAAAGAAAATTATACAGTAATTAATAAAATGTAAAAGGAACAAAAACATAATTAAAAAGAACAAAATTTAGCCAACCAAAAAAATTGAGGAAGTCATGAGCTCATCGAACATGGTGTGGAATGGTTCCATGCCATCAAACTTTCTTCCTATTGTAAGACTAAAAATGGTATGCTTAAGTTCTATAAGGTAAGTAGGTATGTGTGAATATCCAACCTTTAAATAACATATTTATAGGCTAAAATATTATACACGTAACCCTTAATGTAACTGCAAAATTTAGAATCAGAGACCCATAAAAATAAGATCAACAAAAAAGAAATGCAAAGCCTCTAAATCTCCCACTCAATCGCTTGCCTCTGCAAATCCAGAAGAAAAACGAATAGGGCGCAACTGAAACCAATAACTTTGAATAAAGTTTTATAATCAATAGATAACTTTCTAGTCAAATGTCATTAGTGGAGTTAGTGGAGTATAACCGTAAATTAACTTTGAATAAAGTTTTATAACCAATAGATAACTTTCTAGTCAAATGGCATTAGTAGAGTATAACCGTAAATTTACTCCAATGGTAGTGATAAAATGCAAACTTATATATCGTACAAACTCAAAACTCCTCAACACAGCTTCAACATAGTTTCAATACAAAATCAACACAGTGTAAATTTTCAAGATTTTAATGTCAATACAGTATCAACACAATATAAACACAGAATGACCGTAACTCAGATCTATAACATAGAAACTAATTTTAAAAAACAGTTTTAATTAAACTGTAAGTATTTTTTATTTAAGATGACATTCTTGTAAATATCTTCAAAACTCCCCCTTTATATATTGTACAGATTTAGGTGCTGGTTAAGTGGTATCCATTAAAATTCTTCTTCTTACACATAATAATGGTTATATACTTATATTCTCTCCCTCCTGATTTAGTTGGATACTTCTTTTAGATATGAAAATTAAGAAATTGTATTAAATATAATAAATAGAGATAAAATAAAATATAATGAAGTAGGAAAGATAAGATAGAATAAAATAAAGATAATAAAGAAGAAAGATAATAAAGAAGAAAAATGTATAAAGTAAAAGTGTATTTTCTAAATTAAAATTCAAATGAGCTAATTTTTGTCGTATCTTTTATAATGATGACAGTTATGTTCGGTACTCCTCTGTCTCGACTAAGCAAGATGCTTTTATTTTGGCACATGAATTTATTTAGTACTAGTGTTTAGTGAATTAAATGAGCGAATCATTGATTGATCTCTCTCTAGTGAAAAATATTGGGTTGCAAATCATCTCACATCGGAGAATGAGGGAAGTAGGAAGCAGTATATAAATGTACAACACTAATTAGTTTAAGACCTTTTGAGTGATCCAAAAACTAATTTTTACGGATTTTGCATAAAGTGTACAATATCAAAATTAAAGTGGACAACAAAAGATATAAATAATTCTTGCAATCTAAAGGTTATTTTGATTTAAAAAATGCAAAAATCATATTAGCGGTATTATATTAATGTCTATGGATGTTTGGTGATATTTTTAAAGAATAAAATAATCGAAATCTAAGAATGTATAGTTCTTTCTTATATATGTAACTATGTAGGTATAATATATTTATGGGTCATGTTCCATTGTTTATAGCATCATATCAAAAATTAAGACCAAATCTACACACTTAGATTTTAAAATGAGTGGATGAAATTGAACCTTATGGATTTCAATAAATAGTAGAAAATATCAACAAAAAGGTAATATCGTCATTATGTTATCATATGATAATTTTCGTTAGGGTTTTTTTATATCAACATAGTGTATTACAAATATCAACAATATGACATAAGAATATCAACACTAGTACAAGAAAATATCAACACATATTTATTGAGATTTTTACATGGTTTTATTGAGATTTTATATGCATTATATTGAAAGTTTTTGATGTATTTATTGATAAAAATCTGGTTATCAACATTTACGAAAACTAAAATAAAAAATATCAAATTTCATCATCCGAACGTCGTCGGAACATATGCAATTGATATCTCGTTGGAATCCTTATAAAATTATCTTTAATTTGTTATATTTTTTGCAAAAAAATAATTTAAATCGAGAGAGTTACGTAAATTTAAAGTTGTAAGATGATTTTAATGAAAGAGATTTGACATTAATACTCTTTAATTTTATTTAATAATTTTCTTAATTAAAAATATAATCCATGTGGCATTAATTTCAACAATCTAGATCTCCTAATCTAATGGCTAAGATTTGGTCGGGATTGTTAGGTAGTTAGCAATTGATCACTCTCCATATATTTAATAACAATAAACATTAGTGTTATTTTATTAAGTACTTTATTATATAAACAGACAAGGGAGTGATCAATTGCTAACTCATCACTTAATTGCTAACTACAATTAATTTAAGGCCATAGGATTTTAGAAAACGTGTGGTCCACAATTTGCCACGTGTAATTTTCGTTTTTATTAATAAAATAAAAAAAGATAAAAAAAAACGTCAAATTAGGGTTTTAGATGAAAATGTCAATATAGTGTTTCGGAAATATCAACACAATGCTTTGAGAATGTCAACACAATGCTTTAAGAATGTTAACCCATTGCTTATATTGACATTCTACATGTATTATATTGACATATTTTATATAGTATGTTGACATTTCTGCTTTACGAAAAAATTAAAAAGATTTCGAATTTTTTTCAAATTTTGACGTCGGAACATATGCATGTATGATATCGTTGGTATCCTTATAAAATTATCTTTAATTTGATATATGTTATATGAATTTAACATTTTGGAATTTCTTTTAAAAGTTAGTTATAACTAAACATGTAGTTAATTGACATTAATACCCCTATTGATATTTTATGGAATTAATTCTATGGTTTTATTGACGTTTTTTTTATCGTATTGACATTTCGTGGTTGATGATCTAGACCCTTAATTTGAATATCTAATGGCTATTATTTAGTTATAGTTAACAATTAGGTATTGAGTTAGCAATATAACACTCCCCTAAACAGACATGTATTAATATGACAATCCTTTTTATTTGGACACCATATCATCATTTTAGATAGTTAGGTCTGAATATAGTGTGATTCTCAAGCTGAATAAAATATTTTGAATAAAGAAAAACACTAATGAACTGAGATTAATTATACTACTATCTTCTAACGATTCATGAGCAGAAAAAAGAAAAAGTTTGAATCATTTGAATGTGGTCAATAATTTTTGAAAGATTTGTAATGATGATTTTTTCGAATTCAATGACTTAAGAAGTGCAAACTCAATTTTCTAGTAATTTAAATTAGCCCAGTCATTAAATAGTAATGAGTTTATACAAAGTAAAAAAAGATTTGAAAAGTGATTAATGATATTAAATGTATGAAATCTGGGCCAAAATGTTTGTAAATTTCAAACCGTGTAGATGAATATAGAGAGGAATGTTGTTGGTGATAAGGTCGTTGACTTGACTCGACTTCTTCAACATCAAACACTCTTTCCGAAAATCAATTTGTTCATAGCAAGAAGCGGAGTATAATTTGTTTGAAGTTCGATGCACAATTCCAGACTATCAATCTCCAGATTAATTCCAAAACATTGTAAGTGTTTTTCTGTGATTATGCTACAGGAATCGTATTCGTATGGTCTCCATTAGCACTTCATTTGCGAGCGAGCGCCTGTTCATGTTTTCTTCACTTCAGCAGCGTTGTTTTTGTTTTTGATTTCATATAGTTCTAGATCGATTCCTCAATACATGAAAAGCGCCAACTGTAGCTGATTTCTCATGGTTTATTTATGGTTTTACAGCTTAATTATTAGTATGTTGTACGGCAATTACTACAGTAGCGAATGATTGTTGATAAAATGTGATGATTTATCTATTTTGTTGACAAGGAATGTGATGATATGTTGCCTCTCACTTCGAATTTAATGATTATCGTTGGATCTTGTTTGTAGTTTTGATTTGTTTCATAATTCGTGAGACAATTCTTTCCGTGATCCTCTATATCTGCCTGTTTTTTCTAAAGGAGAATCAAGAGCAATGGCGGTAGCAGAGCTTTTCCTGTCTGCAATCATTCAGGTGTTGTTTCAGCAGTTGACCTCTGGCATAATTAAGTCATTGGCCAATCGGGAGAAAGTCGAGAGTCATTTTGAGAAGTTGAAATCCAATCTGACCATCATTCAAGCTGTGCTCGAAGATGCGGAGGAAAAGCAATTGACCCAGAAGGATGTAAAAGTATGGATGGAGAGCCTCAGAGACTTGGCTTATGATTTGGAGGATATATTGGATGAGATCACCACTCAAGCTTCCATTGAACGATCAAAGGGGATCCAACACAGTAGAGCCAGTATGGTGTGGAAATTTATCCCAACTTGCGGCATCTTTGTGCCTAGTGCAATAATATCTAATAATAAGATGATGTCCAAGATAAAGGAGGTCACAAACAGGTTGCAGAATATAGTAGAGCAAAGGACTAAATTTGGTCTGAAGGTTAGTTCAGTTGGCCACTCAAACCGATCATCAGTAGTAAGGTCACCTAGCACTTCTGTGGTAAATGAGTCTCAGGTATATGGAAGAGATGAAGATAAAGAAGCAATAATGAAAATGTTGCTTATGGATGAAGATTGTCGTGACAATGTTCCTGTCATTCCAATAGTTGGAATGGGTGGTATTGGCAAAACCACTCTTGCCCAGCTGGTTTATAATGATAGAAATGTTAAGCAGAATTTTCATGTGAGGGCTTGGGTGTGTGTCTCAGAAGAATTTGATGTGGTTTCTATCACCGAAAAACTTTATGAGTCTGTAACTGGGGAGTCTGGTCAGTCCAAGGCCTTGGATATACTTCAGGTGAGGCTAAAAGAGGAGCTGGGAAAGAGCAAGTTCCTTATTGTGTTGGATGATGTTTGGAATGAAAACTATACAAAGTGGGATGCTCTATGTGTTCCTTTTCAGTTGGGGACACGTGGGAGCAGGATTATTGTTACAACTCGCAACGAGAGTGTTGCATCAGTGGTAGGTTCGCCTCGTGCCGCTTACCATGTGAAACTTTTGACTGATGATGATTGCCTATCCCTATTGGCTCAACATGCTAGGAGATCTTTCCATGACAATTTAGAGTTAAAAGATGTCGGTTTGGGACTGGTGAAGAAGTGTAAAGGTTTGCCTTTGGCTGCTAAGGCACTTGGTGGCCTCTTACGCTCTAAAGAAACTAAGGAGGAGTGGTTTGATGTGCTAACTAGCAAGATATGGGATTTGCCTGAGGAAAATATCCTTCCTGTTTTAAGATTAAGCTATCACCATCTTCCTCCACATTTGAAGCATCTCTTTGCTTATTGCTCCATATTTCCAAAGGACTACGACTTTGAAAAGAATGAGTTAGTATGTTTGTGGATGGGAGAAGGTTTTCTGGAAAAGCAAAATAGTAGGAAAACTAAGGAGGAGTCAGGCCTTGAGTACTTCAATGAGCTTTTGTCAAGATCCTTTTTTCAACGTGCAAGTGATAGGGATGAATATTTTGTTATGCATGACCTTATAAATGACTTGGCTCAATTTGTTGCTGGGGAGACATGCTATCGTCTGGATGAGAAAATGGATACCAATCTGGAATACAAGATTCCTACGAAAGCTCGTCATGGTTCATTTCTTCGTCATGAATACGAAATTTTCAGAAAATTTAAGGCTTTCAGTGAAGTTCAAGGCTTGAGGACATTCTTACCGATGCCTGTCCAAAATGCACTTGTTTGCCCTCCTTTCTACTTATCAAACAAGATCTTAGCGGAACTGATACCTGAATTGCACAGCTTAAGAGTACTTTCTCTAAGTGGCTACTCCATCACAGAGTTGCCAAGTTCAGTCTGCAACTTGATACGTCTAAGGTATCTCAATCTATCTGGGACTTCAGTTGTTAAATTGCCAGATACTTTAGGTGATATCTACAATTTGCAAACCTTGTCACTACGTAACTGCCGTGCAATATGCAAGTTACCGTCAACCATGGGGAAGCTGTCTAACTTGCGGCACCTTGATAACTCCGGTACTGATCAACTGAAAGATATTCCGGTCGAAATTGGTGTGTTAAATAGCCTTCAAACGTTACCAAAAATTGTTTTGAGCAAAGAGGGTGGCCTGGGATTAAGGGAATTGAGGGGTTTGAAGCAGTTGAGGGGATCACTTGCCATTTTTGAATTGCAAAATGTGACGAATATTGAGGATGTAAAGGAGGCAAGTCTATGCACACACAAACTTGATGAATTGCAACTGACATGGGGTAGTGAAATGGATGAGACCCATGACAGAAGTGCAGAAGAAGAAGTGATGGACTCTCTGCATCCTCATGAAGAGTTGAGAAGTCTCAAGATTTCTTACTATGGAGGAGTTGGTTTCCCATGTTGGATAGGGAATCCTCAGTTCAAAAAATTGTCCAGTATCAGTATCCTCAGTTGTTTGGAATGTAAATATTTACCACCACTAGGACAGCTTCCGGAGCTTAAACACCTGCTTATGGGAAGCATGCCAAAATTCAAATGCATCTCAACTGAGTTCTATGGGAGTGGTTTTGTGGATCCATTTCCGAAACTTGAGACGCTAAGATTTGATTACATGCCAAAATGGGAGAAATGGGCTGCTTCTGCTGATGGGGAAGACATTAAGTTCCCAAATCTTCGTCAGCTTACTATATCCAGGTGCAGCAAATTAACCAGTGTCGCTCCACTGAACTTTCCTGTGCTGCAGGAGTTGGATCTCGAAGGGTGTAGCAAGGTTTTGCTAGAAAGTTTCAATAATCTTGACTCCTTAAAGACCTTGAAGGTTGAGGCTGTTACAGGGCTCTCACATCTACCAAGGGAACTTTCCCAGTCCTTACTAGCACTTGAAGTCTTAGAGTGCTGTAGCTGCAGTGAGCTGCTATCACTGTGGCCAGAAGAAACTTCACTCGAACATCTTACCCATCTAAAGCGCCTAGTCATTGCAGATTGTAAGCAGCTTGTATCAATGGGACAAGGAGAGCAGCACTTTCCTCGCAAACTTGAAGTTCTTGAAGTCTTTCGCTGTGAAAATTTGATTACCCTCCCAAATGACTTGAGTGATCTCAGCTCACTAAGGGAGTTGATTATAAAGAATTGTCTTAAATTTGTCAACTTCCCTGAGAGTGGCCTCCCCCCCATGCTGAAACGCCTCGAGATACTCAGCTGCAATGCATTAGAGTCCCTTCCCAGTAACATGTCTGGCCTGGAAAGGTTGGAGATCAAGAAGTGCTCATCCCTGAGGACCTGGGCAAGAGGTAATTTCCCAGTTTCTGTAAAGAAACTTGCAATTGAAAACTGCCCCAAACTCGAACCAGTTCCAGAGCTGATGTTTCCCCCACACAGCAGCATTATGCTGGAAGATCTTAGTTTACGCACATGGCCAGACTTCAGTAATCTCCTACAGCGATTGCATGGGTTTTCACATCTTATTGAGATAAAACTATCGAAGTGTCGTCTACAGGAATTCCCGGAACAAGGCCTGCCACCGAGCCTCAGGACACTTTCTATTGAAAAATGTGCAAATCTCAAGTCATTGCCAGAAAAGATTCGTAGCATGAAAACCCTCGCATCACTTGAGCTACGAAGTTGTCACAGGCTTGATAATTTTCCACAATTTGGTTTGCCTCCGAATTTATCTTCACTTAGGATATGGGATTCTAAGAGATTCAAGCCCCTTTCAGAATGGGGCCTGCGCAGGCTCTCTTCTCTAAGGGAGTTCTCCATCTGTGGTGGATTCAAAGAGCTTGAGATACTCGGTGGTGACGATGGTCTCCTTCCTCCTTCTCTGACAAAATTTTCTATTGCTAGATTCCACAAGCTTACTTCTCTGAATGAAGTGCTTAAGAAACTGACCTCGTTACGGTATCTATCTATCATGAACTGCGAAAAACTTAATGTCTTGCCTAGTGAAGGGCTGCTTGAACAGCTGTGGCATCTGGAAATCAGTAACTGCCCTCTTCTGATGCCACGGTGTCTGAGGGACAAAGGGGACTATTGGCCGAAGATAGCTGGAGTTCCTTGTGTGGAGATAGATGGAACTTACGTTTATAAACAACCTTCAGTTTGAGGCACTCACTTGGGAGGACTTGCTTGCTTGATTGTTGGCTAGGCAGGTACTTATTTGCAAACCATAATTTTTCCATTTTATCCTTTTGAACTCGTTCATTTTCTCGTTCCTTATCAATAACGTTGTACGTACAGTTTGTGATGAGAATTGGCAAGATAATGCTGTCCAGAAACACTGCTACACGAGTCTTGTTGAAGTCTGTTTTTAAGCTCGAAATACTTAGTATACGTTCTTCCAAATATGGCCCGACTCCACATTTTCGAGCTGAAAACATTGATGTGGAAGGCTCGACGAAGTGGATGTTTCTGATTATTTTGGGGGGTGGTGATATTCTTGCTCTGGTGATTCATAATATTGTTAGATAATTAGATGCAGTAACTGATGTTTGATGTATCAGTGTTTATGTGTAATCTTCTTTTATCAGAAAGAATTTGTGGATTCTTCAATTGTTTCTGGTTCCTAAAAAGAACAGATGCAAATACTTTCATTTGAAGAAATTTTACAATGAAGATTTAGATGTCTGAGCAAGAACATAACATATATTTGCAGGCACAGGAAATTATCATAACATATAATTGCATATCTTCTTCAAGAATCAATTATAAAGTAAGTCTGAGCTTGAACATAGACAAGCATCTTCCTGTTTCTGATTACAGCTTGTTATTTTCATGCAATTGAAAGAAAACAAACCCACCTCAATAAATCACAAAAAAACAATCTTCAAAACGAGAAAAATTTTGATTCCTAGAACGCAGTTCTAATGATCAAATTGTTTCAAAGCATAACAAAATAACCCTATGACGCCGCGTTAATGCTCTATTCGCGCGCCCTCTGGATTCCAATCCATCGTGCATAATCGACCCACCTGAAACGAAAAAAATCTATGAGTTTCGACTAGTACAAAGCACAGGAAGAGAGGTATTTGGAGCACCGAAATCTTACATCAGTGAGCCCAGAAACGTGTTGCCAGTTCGCACAGCAAAGCAGACTGCGCTGAGCACGAGCTTATGCTCGTGTAGCAAAGGCTCTAAAATCCGTTGCTCAATAACTCCAGCAAGTACTTGGTACCTATACGTCATAGCATCATCACATAAATGGCGAGTTTCCTCATCTATAAACTAATAACTGAAAGAGTCGAGCGTGTTGCATCATATAACTAAGAGCATAACCTACTGAGATTTGCATACCTTAGGTTGCTTGATACTGACATATAAACACCATATGCAGCACTTGTTGACAAAATAGGAATGTCTTCTGCTTCACCCGCAAAAGATTTGTCTATAGCCTTTCTTGCTTTGATCAACAAATTCGTAACACCCGTCCCAACCTGTAATAGACATACAGCAATAGGGTCAAGGGTAGGTCTATCTAGTGGGGCGTGCAACGATTAATGAGACGATTGCTAAT
This sequence comes from Salvia hispanica, assembly GCF_029641045.1. Classification (NCBI taxonomy): domain Eukaryota; kingdom Viridiplantae; phylum Streptophyta; class Magnoliopsida; order Lamiales; family Lamiaceae; genus Salvia; species Salvia hispanica. The sequence continues at coordinate 49,993,866 of NC_142692.1, read as the reverse complement.
GAGAGTGGACTTACCAAAGACGCACTGGTCCCAACAGCAAAAAGCTTTGCGCCGTTCCTCTGCAAGGAAGATGATAATACTCTCAGATTCGTCTAATTCATAATCTATAGAAGTAGTTACTGAAATATGAAGCAATACTTCATCACTTACCACAATGGCCCCTGCTCTTTGTAGGAACGAATAGGATGTTCCCGCCAAGGCAACCTGCAGCAACGCACCGAGTGTTACTTAGCAATTTGAACAAATATTTACATAACGAAGCAGAATGAAAATGCGTGCTAAAGAATAACCTGGAATGCATTGTCAGGGCAGCCATAGAAGAGCTTACTGAGACCTCCAGCACTGACAGCTAGTGCGGGTCGGAGAGAAACAGTAGGGGCAGGTAGCCAGACAAGCATGAAATCTGCAATAATGGCCATTACCTAAAAGCATAGATGATTGGGAAATTTGAGAATACCAAACAAAAATATATAATGAAATGAGTAAATGCTGAATCAGAACAAACAATATAATTAGAAATGATTTATGCTGCAAATTTCTACCTTGTGTTTTCTCAACAAGAGAGAATGGCATTCTACACTTGAAAAAAAATTAATCTAACAACTAAGCATCAAATCGGCATTTTGTCTTTCACTATGTTTCACATCAGAAAAATATCAGGAGCAAATATCATCATTCCTCTTGTCCCATAATTCCTCTAAGACAAAAGATATCACAAACTACAGAAACAACGAAACTGCCACATAAATGTGACTGCTTATCTTTTAATATTAAGGAATATGATCGATATAGCTCAACAATTCATCTTCTATACCATCAACTAATAAGAAACATTCATCTTATGAGTTAATCTGGTAGTACCATAGTCTAACTCTTGATTCCGAAGATCGGTGTCATCATTTTTTTGTTCTCATTCTTTCTTTCTTTCATTGACGGGCTAGTTATAAGCCAAGAATGTCGAGAAAAGCATGCACATTTTCATCAAAAGCTTCGATATTTTTAAGAGCATATCATAGTATGAGTGTCCCGGATATATGGATCGATTGAGTATATTGCAAGTTAAAGCTCACAAATAATTTGACTACTCATACACCATGAAAGAGCCATACCACATCAGCAAAGACGAAATCTAGCTCCTTGCTGAAATTTTCTCGACGTTTCTCCAGCTCCGCAGCAGTCTAGCACAAAGAAATACATGTCTCAATGGTTAAAAAATCCAAAATTTCTCTCAATTGCACATGCTCCATTAATCCAACCTAAGACCAAGGACTTTTATCCCAATTCATCAACTAAATTCAAATTAAAATTCATCTTTACAATCAACAAATTATGAGCAAGATCAAGTGAAAAGGAGAAACCTTGGTGAAAATCCCAACACCACACTCAATGCCAACTTTGGTCAAGAAGAGATCATCGGCGAGCAATCTCTCCTTGAAGCCTCCGAATCGGAGCAGCCAGCGGAGAAAAGGCGACTTCTCGAGCTCGAAAAATCGATGAACGATAGATCCGGGAATCTTTCCAGCTTCAATGGCGGCAGCCAAATCCTTGGGAAGGCTATCTAAAGATCTACCGGCCTCGGCCAATGCCATGATCGCCTCAGCCTTGTTCCTCTCCCCTGCATCTCCATCTCCATCACCGCCGCCGCCGCCGCCGCCGCCATGGCCGCCGGAATCATCGCCGCCTCCGATGCTGAAGGATAAAAAGGAGGGGCGGCGAGGGGAGTGGAGTTGGAGGGAAGAAGTGGAGGAGAGAGAGAGATTGAGGAATTGGGAAGTCGACGGGTAGGTGAGGGAGGAGGGTGAGAGGTAGCGGTTAGAGGCATTCGGTGAGGAGATGGTCACATGGGGAGTCAGGCGTGAAAACGCGGCGGTGGCCATCTCTAATTACTCCTTCACAACTCAATCACAAGAGAGAGAGAAGAGAGATAGGGAAACGGTGGCTGAGTGTTTAGGACAGTTGACTCATGAAGACAAAGGAGTGTCAGTAGCAGAGAGAAAGATGATCTGATTTTGGAATTTCAGATTTTAGCACAATCTCAGCCTCTATTTATATTTTCTTACATTGTCACATCATATTTATTTTCAGTATTTTAATGGCTTTAATGAATTTTCATTTCTGCTACAAATAATTAAGGGAATTTGCAGACGTTTGAAAATGGTCAGTTTGCCAACAAAAAATGGTTGTTATATATATTAAATTTATATACTAATAAATTTCATTCAATTAATTAGATATGATACTAAATTTTTTTAATAAAGAAAAAATAAAATAATAACAATAAGATATACACACAGTATGATTTTCATATAGTTCTAAAAATTACACTAAATATTTCCGAACAAAATTTTATATTCAGAATAATTAATAATAATAAGATAGTGCACCATATATTATGAGCTATAGTTTTACAAATTATATTCAGATTTATTTTAAAAATTCATAAATGATGCCAGATAAATCTTCAATTTTTTGGGGTTTGTATCTGATATTGATATTATTTTATATTAAATTGAAATACTAAAATACCACTTAAAAATTAAAATAATACTCAAGTATTAATATATTCTTTCTATAAAATATTTAATGCAGGCCCACGTAAATAATAACATTTGAAAATATAAGATTCCAAATACTTTACAGTGCAAATTGGTGGTGGTAGGGCAATATGCATTATTAGTTGAGAATATGCACTATTTAGCACAACTTATCATATTAATCTATTTGCAACCACAAACTTTTTTGGCTTCAAAATATAAGCGGTTAAGGTATCCGAGCCAGTGACCCACAAATTATTACTAGTATATTTTAAAATATTAAGAAATGAAAAGTAGGAGTAATTCACAATCATACTTATTACTATATACTATACGACTTATGGACTCATTTGATAAGAAAAAAATGAGATATGAGAAGATATATAAAATAAGATAATAAATTCGGGCTTCATGTTAGGATATGCAGATATATGATTTTTTTCGTTATTGTTTGATAGAACATAAATTATCTAAATTTGTATAGTATATTAAATAATATGGCTTAACTTGACAAATTGGTGGATTATATAAACATGGTAAAAGTTATAATTTTTGTAACATTAGAAAGGGACCTTGTCTTATATTGGGCTTTGAGTTAAGCTTAACTATAATATCAAACAATTAGAAATTTTTATATATAATTCTCAATCTTGGTAAAACTAACTTATCAAAAATTGCACTAAAAGTATAGATTAGATCGGTATGAACAATAATTAACGAATTACATACTACTATAACATAGTATATATCAATATAATTTAATACAGCCTGCCAAATATAATATTGATAGGTTATATAAATAAATATAAGCTCGTTTCATCCGTAGTGTGACTATCTATGCAATATAAGCTTGTTTCATCCGTTGTGCTACAAGATACGGTATGATATGTTTGTGTAACATATCTTTTTCATGCTATAATACTCACTAACATGTTTAAAATAAAGAGTAGACATTAAAATTGGTCTATACAAAATGGGGTTCGCGCCTTTTTAGTTCCTGAAGTAAGAAAAATTATGAATCGAACATGAAAAAAAATCGTGTTTTAAAATGTGTCTCACTTGATTATTTTGTCCTTGAAGCCATGAAGGGTGTATAAGTTATTATATTCATCTCGTTATTACTTTCTTACACAATTACTAGTATCATTTATGATTTATGAATCTTTTCAATTTCTCAATTCCTACATCAATCTTCTCAAAATTATCTTGATTAATATTTTAAACATTTAAATAATTATATTTAATGGTGGCATAAAACTCACACAGGATATAACTCGTTGATATCAAACTTATAACTCTATTAATCTCAATGAAATTTATAAGCAATTAGAAGTGTAATAAATATATAAAATAATAAATAAATTAATGATAACATTAATTTATATAATGAGATGTGAATTTATGAAATTCTGTGAATTGAAGTTATTTTGTCATAAATGCAGATGTCATTAGTGGATTTTATTAAAAAATGATTGAAAAAAGCAATTGAATGAAAAAAGTTGACGTTTACTAACTCCATAAATGATACGTAATTATGTAAGAAAGTAACAATGAGATAAATAAAATGACTAATACAACATTCATGACTTCAAAGCTAAAATAGTTAGTTAATGCACTTCAAACGTGATTTTTTTCTGTGTTATGCCACCAGAACATAATTTTTCTTATTTTAAGGACCCAAAAAGTAGACCTGCCCAAGGTTTACCGAATCGGCGGTTAATCGCTGATTACGGCTTTGAACCGGAACCGCAAGAAATATTCCGAACTGAACCCGTGAATTTTAGAACCGTGGTTCGGTTCAGGTTCCAAATTTTTTTTCAAACCGAAACCGCGACCGAACCGCCGATTCCGACGATTTCATGGTTCAGAGGAATCGCTGCACCAAGTGACATTTCAGCCTTTTGCAGACGGTTTGTTGACCAAAACCGGCGATTCCATGGTTTTGCACAAAACACCATGCCCAAGCCCTTTTCAATAAAATTATGGATATGTAGGCAACTCTATTAAAATTTGAAAAGTTTTAGTTTGAAAGTTTAAGTTAGCTCAAGCCCTTTTCAATTTTTTCATTTTCCCCCCAATTTCATGTTTTTTTTTGTTTACGCTTAGACGAGTAAGACACTTGTAAATTATATCACATTGTAATTTGTTTGTAAATTATATCACACTGTAATTTGTTTGTAAATTACATCACATTGTAATTTATTTGTAAATTTTATCACTACGTAAATTGTAAATTTGTAATGTATCGTTGTCTTGTTTCAACTCTAATTCAGTTAAATTGATATAATTTTCACCTTATTCGTCTTACTTCAATTTAAACTATGCATTTTCTTGTTCCAGTTTATTTTATAATTTCAAACTACATGGCAAAAAGAAAAAAAAGGAAAAAAACCGTGAAGTCGCGAAACCGAACCTAAACCGCTACGAATCGTCTGAACACCGGTGGTTCGAAACCGAAACTGAAACCGTAAAACAACCTCACGGTTCGGTTCCGATTCCATATTTCCCAAAATCGAAATCGGCGGTTTCGAACCAAAACCGCCGGTTCATGATCCGTGGCAGGTCTACGAAAAAGGCGAAAAAGTACCAACTCCATTTTCCTTAGACCTATACTCTAAAATAAAATAAAATTTATTTATGTAACATTTTTTATTTGGCATGATATATTATAGGTAATACTTATAATCGAGATTTGTACTAGGTATACCGCGTATACGAAATATTTACATGTTAATAAAAGGCATTTTATTTATAACAAACATGACATTAAAATGTGATGCAAAACGTGCCATAAAAATGCTCAAATTGATAGAAAAAATATAGAAATATTAGGTTTATAAATCCAAAATTTATTGATCAAAATTGAATGCAAAACAATAAAACTCGTTATATATAAGTGTTTGGAAATCGTAGAATATAAAACAGATAATAGATTTTTGCATTTTTCTCTCTCTCTTCTTTTTCTTATTAGAGCATCCGCAATGGTGCTTAGGCCAGCCATAGGCCAGCAATAGGCCAGCCATTCTCTCCCCTGCCACATCAGCAACACTAAAAAATCCACCTGCCACATCAGATTTAGGCCAGCCGCAATAAAAATAATTCAAAATATACTACATTTACGGAATTAAAATTACGATTAAAATACGGAATTAAATTTATGAGACATATACGGGAAAATTCATTAATTTTATTTAAATAAAAAAAAGTACATTAACTAAAAATCATAAAAATAACATAATAAAAAAAAATCCGGGCTTCCACACACGAGCCACCTTGAATCTGTTATAGTTTGCCTCCGGCCCGACGGTATGACATGTTTCTGTTTTGGGTCTTAATTTTGTATTGGGCTAGTTGTTGTTGTCCATCGCTAGATGTTGCTCTTGTACAGAAATTTAGAGATAGAGAAAATCGCGTTTATATAGTTTTTCAAAAATTAAAAAAAAGAATTAAATTTTTTTTTAAAAAAGAATTAAAAAAAATTTAAAAAAAGAATTTAAAAAAAAAACAAAATTCGGCGCTGGCCGATCGGGCCACCACAATGGCGGCCAGCGCATCGGCCAGCGCCGAGCGATCGGCCAGCCCACGCCGATCGGCTCGCCGATTTCGCGCTGGCCGACTCCAATGGTTCGGCTAGCCGATCGGCCAGCGCGACGAATCGGCTAGCCGGTCGCTAGCCGACCATTACGGATGCTCTTATTTCTCTCACAAAATCTATGAATTAACCAAATTATTTTGGTAAATAATACAAAGTATACGCATACACATATATACTTTTTCAAAAAGAGAAAAAAAAAATTTCATTAATCTTTTTTAGTTATTATTTTTATTTTTATATTTAATTACTATTAAATATGATTGCTCAATCCATTAAAAAATGAATCATAAAATTAAATAATTAGTAGATAAACATTCGATTGTGATATTCGATTGTGATATGCAATGTAAATTAATTATACAATTAAATGTTTATATATTTTATGAGGGATAGAATAAGAAAAAGAAAAGAAAAAATGACAAAACTTGTAAAAAAGAAATTATTCTAAAAAATTCGCATACTTCGATCTCATATTCTGAAAAGTTTGCAAATTTAATCCAAATTATAGAAGATCACCAAATTTAGTCCTGAAATTTCTCAATGCAAGTATTATATGATGTGCGATCCGTTGTCAACTTTCTTAAGTTGTTAACTCTACTAACTCACCCACGAAGTGTATTAAAAATTTCAATACGGTCACGTTGAAATATCAACATAAATTTAGTTGATATTTTAATATATTGTGTTGACATTGATATTTAAAATGTCAACATAAATTTGTATTGACATTTTAACGTAATCTTGTTGATGAATTAACAAGTTTAAGAAATCTTGGCCAATAACAATTTTTCTGAAGCGTAAAAGAATCAATTTTTGTGGCACCATAACACCAACAAATCAATTTTAAGAAATTATTAAAATTTGTGGCAAGCATACTGAAGTTCCCAATTTTGATGTTAACTGAATTAAGAAAAATGTACAAATGGGCAACCTTATCACCACAATTTAATTTGGATATCTCAATCAAATCAATTATCCAATCTTCATATAACATAGAGTTCATTCACCATCACAAATCCCACCACTTGTGCAAGAATGGCGTCCACCACTCTCTCCCTCACTCCTCCGCCGCATCTCCAAGACCTCCACCGCCCCTCCGCCGCTTCCCCTTCCCTCTCATTCGGAAAACCCACCAAGAAAAATCAAATCTTTTCCACTGCCGCCCAGAGCTTATCCCTCTCTCCGTTGCTTCTCCAGCGCCACAATGGCCGCTTGTCAAAATCATTCGTCGCAGCCGCCGTGGCTACTGAAGATGAGGTGGCGGAGGAAGCCGCGGAGGAGGCGCTAGAACAAGGCGGTGGTGCAGTTGCGGTGGCTACTAAGCCCAAGAAAGGCAAGGCTGCGTTGCCTTTGAAGAGGGACAGAGTATGTATGGGACTTGGGATTTTCATGTTTCCATTTCTTACTTTTACAAGAGTTTTTTTTTTTTTTTTTTGGGGGGGGGGGGGATGATAATTGGGATTTTCTTGTGTGGAATCGTGTGCTTCTTGTAGGAAAAAAAGATGCTTTTTGTGATTGTGTGGTATATAATCTTATCTGTTAGAAGCATTAGGAATTTCTATTAGCTCCAATGTGTGTTTGTTCTCCACTTTTGTATTGTTTATATTATATGATCACTGAGTGTGTGAATGGTGGGAACTGTGTTTGTTAAGTCTAGTTATGTAAAACTGCTGCAGTTTGTTGTGCTTGGTTGAATTATGTGTGGAACAATGTAATGAAGTTGCCTAACTTGCTCGAGCATGTTAATAGAGATTTTCATCTGGTGCAATGAAAGCATAGAAACAATATGATTGCAATTTTATTAGACGGAATCACGAAATCAGTCATCTGTCCGAGCAAAGTAGGACTTCATCTCCAACTTGATGCTCTTACAGACTTATATGTGTGTGTGTGCGTGCAGCGTGGTAGGTAATGAGTTATCCAATTTATTAACTGAATACATTTCATCAAAGCTGGAATTTATAATGAGTTTCTGGATCCTTAACATTATTGCCTTCCCATTTAAGTTTTCTAGAACTCTGAAATTGGTTGCAATTGACAGACAAGGTCAAAGAGGTTTTTGGAGATTCAAAAATTGAGAGAAGTAAAACAGGAGTATGACATAAAAACAGCGATATCATTGGTGAAGCAAGCAGCAAGCACAAAGTTTGTCGAGACAGTGGAAGCTCATTTCCGCCTCAATATTGATCCTAAGTATAATGATCAACAACTGAGGGCAACTGTAAGCTTTCTGATACATCACTTTGTTTGATCAAAATTCAAAAGTGAGCTTTGAGCTCTTACCAATTCATGATGGATAATGCAATATCTTTATAACTGAATAGGTAAATCTGCCAAAGGGAACTGGTCAGACTGTTAAAGTTGCTGTTCTTACACAAGGTGATTGCATATTTGCTCTATTGATGAACTACACCTTCAATGAGAAACACATGACTAAATGAAGGGCAAAAATGAAGACTTTCAATTAGTTTCTGGTTTTTTGAAGTGGAAAGATTGTAATCGCTCCTTGGGAAACTCTTGTTTAGCTTTATGTATAGTTCCGTAGATGTCCATGATGTGTTCCTTTTCCTCTATAACTGACCTTATTATGGCATATCTATCGTGGTATCCTCATTTGCTCAGTTGGTTCTCTTTTGCAGGTGAAAAGTTTGACGAGGCAAAAAATGCGGGAGCTGATGTTGTTGGTGGAGAGGACTTGATTGCACAGATTAAGGGAGGATTCATGGATTTTGATAAACTGATTGCAACACCAGACATGATGCCTAAGGTCCTGATATATATCCCTATTAAGTTGCTCTTGTCTACCCTGAATATAATTTAAGAACTCTGATCTTTATGATGAGAAAACAATCATTTAGTGGTTCGTAGTTGATGTCTCTGAACTAGACTTTATCCTAACACAATGTATTTTCGTTCTTTACTTTTTAGTTTTTGTCATGCATGTCTCTAAACCTTGAGTGTTATCTCTTTTTATGTTTTGTTCTTTTTCTTCTCTTTATAGAGGCTCCCGATTGACATATACTATTATTCATTGTTAGGTTGCAAGCTTAGGAAAACTTCTAGGACCTCGAGGACTGATGCCAAATCCTAAAGCCGGTACAGTGACTACGAACATACCACAGGTACACTCTCAAATACTCAGTTTATTTGGTATTGCAAGCAACTTAATTAAATATGTCAGTGTATGGCAAGAAACTATACTGAAACTAGACAAGTTACCTATTATTGGTTGTTCATGATGTCGAAGACACATGGTTGTTATCCTTGCACTGTTAAAGAAATATTCTTGTGCTTTGGGTTGGTTAAGCTGTCTGCTCTTTTGAAGGTTTTATACGACATGATATGTTATTGCAGGCAATCGAGGAATTCAAGAAAGGAAAAGTTGAATATCGAGCGGATAAAACTGGGATCGTCCACTTACCTTTCGGAAAGGCAGATTTCTCAGAGGAGGATCTGATTGTAAACTTTCTTGCTGCAGTGGTGAGTAATTTTTGTTTGGCTTATGTCTATTCTCATGTGTACGGTAGAAGCATTCGCGTAATTGCCATTAAAACTTGCAGAAATCAGTAGAATCAAACAAGCCAACAGGGGCAAAAGGTGTGTACTGGAAAAGTGCTCATGTATGCTCATCGATGGGGCCGTCGATTCGGTTGAACATTAGAGATATGCTCGATTACAAGCTCTCTTGAACATTACATCTAACTTTGTAAATTATCTTCTGTATCCATTTCCAGAATGTGATATAGTATAGAGAATAGGCAAATATGGATTTGACAGTGAAGAGCCTTCCTATGCCAAAGAAAAATGAAGTGGAAATTGTCTTTGTTTATGTCATTTAATTTGCAGGGGACGATTGTGTAACTTTGGCTGGTAAAATTCATTCTCTTGGTTGTAAAGAAAGTCCAACTTAAATCTGTTTTCTATTAGTACATCAAATGGTAATTTAACTTTTTCTTAAATGCAACTGCAAAAGGATAAAATGAAAATCTATTACTCCCTCCGTCTCGGCTAAGATGACACATCGCTTAGCCGTCACGGGATTTTAGGAGTTATTGGTTAAAGTGTTTAATTGGAGAGAGAAGGTGGGTGTAAGTATTAAAGTAGAGAGATGAAGAAAGATGGATATTTTAATAGGAGTGAGAAAAAGTGGTTCAGTGTATTAATTGGAGAGAGAGAGTTACCAAAAAAGGAAGGGTGTCATCTTAGTTGGGACAAACTAAAAAGAAAAACGTGTCATCTTAAGCGGAACGGAGGGAGTAGTTTTCAAACAATTTTATAGTATTCAATCATGACTCACCTCTATGAGTTTGTTGAGGTTACGCATTTCACCAACTTTTGAATCATTAAAGGACAAACTATTACTATCTCTCTCCATAAAATAGTCTTGGTAATGAGGGTTTAAATGCAAAATTATTGGAGTAAGAGAGATATAAATAAAAAGTATTTCGTAATTGAAGTATTGTTCATGAAAAATAAAACCCATCTCACTAAAGTAAATCTTATAATAAATAGATAAAGATTAATTTCGATCAACGATCCAAAATGAAAAACATGACTGTTTTTTGTGAGTAGAGACAGTATTAGATAACAAAATAAACAAAAAAAAAAATCAATAGCCTATATTAAATATAAATAATTTTAGACAGGTAATTCGGTTTAGTAAAATTAATCCAAGCAAAAATATAAAAACCCACATTTGATATAGAACACACATCAATCCCTTGGCTTGGTTATACAATTATACCTTCTCAAGGGAAAAAGTGCTACCTAGAATTTTAAAATCTACCCTGAATTTTTTTAAGTGGAAAAATCAAACGAGATATGAGGTGAAAAGTAAATGAAGCTTTAAGACCAAAATAAATACTAGTACTACCATAATAGATACATAAAGTCACTGTACAAAAACAGCAATGTTAGTTCCACCTTGCTGAATGTTATATCTTGGCTCTTTTAACCAGAACCAAATAACAATTCAGCTTGGAATTAAGACAAAAAAAAACTATCAAAACCTCACCCAGCATAAGTTAAAAACACATACATGTACAATAAATCCATGCAATCGAGATTGATACTGCCTCTTTTCGACAAGATTGAATAATTATAACATACTCCACATGCCTATTGCCAAGCAAAATAATAGTGACATGAAATGGTACTGCCTCTTTTCAGTGTATTTTCACCCCAAAAAGGAATATAATAAGACAACTTACAGCCCTTAGCAACAGTTATTCTCCAACTGCATTCTGATTGAAGACCAGTTTTCACCACCACTCCACACTGCAAAAATTATAATTGAAAAAAGGTATTCTATATAATGAAAAGTGATAAAAGCATATAAGCATGCAATCGAGGTTGATGAGAAACCTTTTGAAGGCTGATCGATCCAAGGACCGTTCATCACAGTCAGAATGCTGCATGCGTCGCTGTATTCTAGGTTTGCCAGCAATTTAGGGGTGAGCAGAAAGCACCTGCACCATATCAGGCCAATCCAATTGATTAGGTGTTAGCAGAAAGAGTGGGAGCCGATTAACAAACACAGGTGTTGATCCCCAATTAAGATTATTAATCACTAATTAAAATTTATCAGGATCTATAAGGTCACAGTTGTAGTTGAATTAGGAGGATTAAATCTACTAAGGTAATATTTAGTGGATCAATTAAGGGGGCGCTTACTTTTCATGATTGATTATATATGTAATTGACTATTATTATCTTTATTACTAATATTTCTCCAATCCTACCCCTTTCGATGGGTAGCCTATACTGAATAATGAATCAGCCTACACTATATTTTATCTATCTAGGCTTATCCTCAATAGTAAACACCCCCTACGAAAACAAACAGCAATCTCTTACTGCGGTGTGTTTGGCCTGCTGGCTGCTTTCACCAATTGCTGAAACATTTTCCTCTCATTTATGGGGTCCATGCCTGGGAGAATAAGAAATAATTTAACAAGTGAATCCTTCAGTTAAAAACTTAAAGGGTCATAACTATAGACCAACCTTGATTTATCTCATCAACCACCCTAAATGGGCAGTTTGTCAGGTCTTGCAAAGAAACAAGGTAGAGAATGGTTGAAACAGAACGCTCCTACAAATCGGGGACATGAATTTAAAATCTGGTGATAAAAGATCATGTACATTAGATAGTTTGCCTGAGGCTATACCCCTCCAGATTGGTGGTGAGCACTTAAAACTTGCAGCTGTCCAGTTTGCCTGGAAATAATAGTGGCAAGTATTAAAATGATAAACCAAACTGGAAAACCAATCTTAAGAGATTAAAAAATAACTAAGATTATACCCAAGTAGAAACTTCTAAAAGGAAATAAATCTCTGACTTCTTATTAGATTAAAACAACTGACGACTCACAATAAATTCTAGAGTCTTCTTTTCTTAAAACAAATGAAAAGCATCAAGACAGAAAAAAACAGCTTGCTTCCTGACAGAACAATTTTCGAAGCCACGATTTGTACGGGAATGGAAACAAAATGGAAGGTAAACTCAATTACCTGAATTTCACTTTTATCAATATTCCATATTGATCAAAATCTGTGCCATGTTCATCTGAAAAATTAAGCAATTAATAATACATAACCATAAAAGACCTCAAAATGAAATGATAAAGTGATGAAATTTACCTAATGATACTTCGCCTGCAACAGCCATTTCTTGGAAATTACAACTAAATGTTTCATTAATCCGAGCCACGAGGCTTTTCAATGTTGGGAGCCAACTTCCCTGCAGATAAATCATAATTAGGGTATTAGGAGTAGTAACACAGTGACACAAGCACACTGCAGATGGTTATAAAGACAAAATCATGTTCTTCATCTCTTCCCTTCTCTTCCAACACTTAAAAAATAACAATATTTAATTTTTCTATTCCTTTTCTTTTTAGGTTCTTTTTTCTTTGGAGTGGATGCTTTCACATTGAGCAGGATATTTGAAAATTGGAGCTGCTACTAAAATGCAGATTATAAAAACAAAGCAACGGGTAACTGCCAAACGCTTTGATGTTGATCCAAGCTTAACCTTCAGAGCATCGATTTCATCTAACAGGCTTTTTAATTCCTTTTCATCAGCCTCTTGCTTGTTAGTAAGTGCTTCAATCTGCATATTTACCATTTTCAGTTAAAAAATATTATAAAAGGAGCTTACGGTCATAATTTGATTTTAAACTGGAATATACACACTTTTCTTTGACGGTTTTCATATTCCTCCAGAATATTATGGTTAAGGAACAGAATGCCATTTGCTTGAGTTATCGTATCCTGGATGGCAGCTTCCAGTTCTTCAACAGTAGTAGGCATCTGAAAGCAGTCACCCATTATGAGTACTGACAAACTCCATCAAGAAGCAACCAATGCAAGAGCAAAAGCAAGGCTATAGCTGTTATGCAGCATCAACAATATTTGGCTATCAATTCACTAACAATTAGACATTTGGACATTAAAATTTCAACTGGCATAAAGAAAATGCTAATGCTCAGAATGAAATAGGAAGTTACATGAAGCAAACAAATTCACTCCCCCTGAAAACATTTTCTAATTTAGTAATTTAATGAGTTCCTACATCTAACTTTCTACATGTGCTATGTCCCAAGGTGGTGAAAGGTAATAAGTTCTCTGCTGTAAACTATTATTCCCCAGAACATTATAGTCAGCTAAAAACACAGAAATGAAAAACAATGTACCAAACACACTAGCAGGTAGCATTAGTTAAAAAATATAGTGCAGATATAGAAAGAAGGAAAGCTGTGGGCAGGCAGGTAACTGCCAGAAAACAAAATACATGTAAATAGAATCCAGGAAAGTTATAGGAGTATATATCAGGGACCATTGTGCTTTATAAGCAATAGACCATGTAGATAACATGTGCTTTATATGCATGCCATATATCCCCCTTTTTTTGCCTCATTTCCCGTGTCAGTTCTTTTTTTCTTTTTTGGTGGGATGGGGGCCAGAGGGATGTTCTCAGGATAATCAGTCTTAAAGCTATAAGTTTGACAAAGAACTGAAAGTTTTGGATACTTGATGTGTTTTCTACTTAAAGAATGTCCAATTCCCAGAGGGCCTATTGATAGGAAAAGGTACATGAAAATGTCAGGAAGCTTACTATGCATGCACTATGTAATAAGTACTGCACTGATTCAGCCAGAGTACAAACCTCCAGGAAGGCCTGCTGAAGCTCAGGCGTAATAATAGCAACTGATTCTGCATATCTCTTGGCATCCTGCAACTCCTTTCGGCAATTATCTGAGGCACTTTTACCTAATCGTAAAGCATAAGGGAATGATAAGAAAGAATTAAACATTCAGTTATGCGTACAGATTTTACTTTACAATCAAAGGCACCGAACAACACATAACCTCTTTAAAAGGATCAATACGCAGGCATACAATTTCAACTATATAAATAACATAGTACATGATAACATATATCTGTATTCTGTATAAGTTGAAAATTATGCTACCACCAACTCTGAGAGAGATTGTTCCTTCATACAAAAGAAAATGCTCAATTAACAGTCCTTGCAGCCACTGAAGCTGCAATCCCATGTAATAAGTTGAGTTTCTACTATTTGCAGTTGAGAGCTATCAAGTCAACTTTGCAAAATAACTGGTAAGGAGCATGATATCTGGTGTCTTAAATTCACAAGTTGACATTTATTTTCAAACACATCCAACTTTTGTTTCTCTTACCACATTACTCACTTAATATCAAAAGAACACATCGGACAAACACAAACATTAACTAAAAGCATTTGGTTGCTTTTCTTAGCAGTTAGCAGAGGGGGGAACAAGAGCAATTTAATTGACCGGAAGCATAGGCACTTTGAAAAAATCTATTTTACAGGAAAGTTTGCCATAATATCTTTCAGTGAAGCAAGCAAAAGGTGAATATGTCCCAAGATAAAATACCTAGTGACGGTAGAATTTTATCTTATTTAGTTTCCAAAGAAAGAATGTACAGTTTGGAAAAGAAAATTGTAATATAGAAAGTTAGAAACTATAGCATGCTTTCTAAGACAGTAGAGGGAAATACTAAACAGAAAATGTAACTGTTGCATCATGACTAAGAGGTCAGAGCACAAAGCATTTTCGACATTGCACTGAAAGTTATACGTACAGTGGTCAAGGAATAACGATGCTTGCAAGGCTAACTTCTCTTGTTGCTTTGCATTGGACTCCATGTCCTTAATCTACAATATACCCAAAATAAAAACAGATTTACACTGAGTACGCAACGAAAAACAAGTTTCGTAGAAACAAAATGAAACAAGTTCATTAATCTAAAAGGAAATACAGTGAGAATACCAAGCAATACAAGTTCATCAAAGAAAAAGGTGAGTTTCTATAGAAGTAGCCTATGTGGTGAAATAATAAAATGAGAAATATTTTCACTGGTAGAACATGATCTCACTGACAAACTAATTGCAAAAATATTATTTAAATTAACTCACTTCAGCATAAAGTAGCGACAGAAAATCCTAGTTGAGATTTTCATAAAAAGATTCTTTAGGGGGCTATTTCAAAATGAAACAAATAATATTTATATATATAGAAAAAGTTGTCACATGAACTCAAATTTACATTTGGGGGAAATAGAAAATAGAGCTCACTAAGTGACGCATAGATAAGAAAATGTACTAAGAGAATTAGAATTAAAGCCCACAAGGAAAGCATGATCCAAAAAAATGTCAACTTTAATGAAAAATAACCCACTAAATACTAGTATCCCTTTTTGATCAAATACTACCTTAAGTTTCTACTACTATAAGCTCCTATAATAACCTCAGAATTGCCTTTCCAATAATAAAATCTATGACATATTAAGAACACATTCATTATAATCCACATGAAAAAGAAAAACATACCTTAGCGTCAAGTTCAATGGAACTCATGTTATTTTCAGCGACACTTCTCCGATAAGCAACAGCATCTATAAGTAAATTCTGCCAACAAAAAGCAGCAAGGCAAACAACAACCACATTTGAGTAAGATAAATCCAAATTCACCATTCCTCCTGACAGACAATTGAATAGATCAAGACAAAGTTTGTTTCACCTTAAGTTCAAATATACATTGGAAGCGCTGAACCTTCAAATCTTTAACCTGCTCAGTGAGCTTATCTATGGCAGCATCTGGATCATCCTCACTTTCTATTGACTTCAACTTTATTCTTTTTTGATCTAAATTACAGAAATTATGTGAAATATATGTTCGACAACAAGATCACCGGCTGCAGAAACACCAGAATGCTACTTACTGACAAAATGTTCCATGTCCCTCCATTTCCTCTTCTCCTTTTGAATGATGTTAACAATCTTCTCCTGATCATGACATGTTTGTGGAAATGTAAAGAGAGAGCAATAATAAATGATAGCACTATACATGTGAAGAAAGTTGATACTTTCTTTTTGTTCTTCTTATACACTTATACTTCTCTTTCTCGTTCAAATCCATTCTCTTATCTCATTTCGTCGCATTACAATATTAATTATGCCTGACTAACTGTTTACTTATGGTTTAAGCTTTATCAATTACCAAAAAGTTTTATGGCCTACTACTTAATCTCCATACTCCTCAGTAACGTGGAGAACATCCATATATTTTTGCTTAAGCTTATCCTTTCTAAGTTGATTAGATACATTACCATAGCCAGGTCTAACATGAAACCTATAACAGGCAGTAAATGAGTTTGATCATCTGTCGGTTATTCTCCGTAAACACGATATTCCAATATCTAATTATCTATAAATAAGTTTTCTCCCCCAAATAACTCCTTTTAGCACTCCTGCTTCACAAATACTTTGTGCTGTTAAAATATTCATTTCACGAATACTTGGTGAAGTAAACAGAATCCCACAAAAGTTATGAATCATCCTCAAGATTTAAGGGTTTTCCAGTGGAGAACAAAAGAACGCTGAAAAAAAACCTCAGCACTCTTATCCACAGGTTCTTGAAAACAAGTAGTTTTGGCAAACACAAGGTAGATGACGAGAACACCCAGGATAAACAGGAGGTAAAGAAAGGGGAGGAAATTATTATAATGAGTAGCATAAAACTGCACATAGATGAAATTATTAGCCTCTCAATTTATCAAACTCTTGGTATAGGCACAGTATGTGCAATTTGACTTGTAAACTTAAGCAAAACGAATCCTTAACATCTTTTATCACCTGCTAGTGTGAAGATGTTCTTCTACCTGCTCTGAAAGAAAGCTAGAGTATCAACACCTGGGGACATTAGCTATTTCCCACCCTTCATTGATAGACTACTCAAAACTTGCACCACTGACAATCCATAATGCCATTTTTAAAGCTGACGAGACAGCTGAATCTAAAAGATGCATGTTTCTTGGTGTTTCCTTATACTACCAATCAGAAAACTATTGGCTTCCTAAAGCTAAGTTTTGACACTAAATAGTGTCCATGTGATGCGACTGTAGATGAACTTTTGCATCAATTGATGTGAATCATGAATCAATACATTTATTCTGGCATTAATGTTCTCAGGAAGACTTATCCAGTATAGAAGATTGATACTGCTATTTTCTTAGAACATACAAGGACCCCTTGTGTAGCAAGGAAAGGATTAATCTCCTTACACTAAATCGTATCTCCAAATCTAATCTACTTGGTTAAACTGAATGCACAGCATCAGACAATGTTGACAGGTAATGCTCTGTACCGGCTTTAATAAATCAGAGTCATACAAGTTTAACTTGTATAGTAACTACTTGGAAACCGGAGCTTGAAACTGCTTACGGTGTGTGAAATTTTACAAATGAGCTTCTAAATAGATTGACCTTTAAATGATTATAAGCTCTGAAGTTGATTAAAGAAATCAAGATCACAGGTGAAGATTTCAACCTTAGGAACATGGCGACTAACTAAAGGTTGTTTCAGAGGCTGTGATGGTGGTGGTTAGGCATAATAGCACCTACACACATATAAATTAATAGTACACTCAATGAGATATCTGCAACTGTAAAATCTCAGAGGACTTCCAGCCAGGTATATTTATGATAGAACAGTTAAATAATGACGATGCTTAAGACTTCAGTTTCATTTTGAAATAAACGATATCATATTTTGAATTTTCACAAGAACCGACTTGATGTTATCTAAGTTGGACAGATTATGTGCACCAAACTTGTATATTAATGACACTGGTAAAATATTGGTAAATAAACATATGTGTCATAGTCCTATACAGGAAAAAAACTCACTTCTGAATCTATATATATATGGACTAGTGAATATGAGTGATACCAAATACCAATATATGCATGTGCTATCATATATGGAATTCTTGTTTGGTTCTAACCAGTAGAGTTGTAGCCTACCAGTTGTAATATTACAGAGATGAAGTATCAAGGTCATATTCAACAGGCTTGATGTGTAATTCTTAATTCTGTATTCAATAATTTCAATTCCAACAATTGAATACAGCTGGATGGCCTTGTTAACTTGTTCACAGACTTAAGAAGACAGCGCATTCCACATGTATTCACTTACCCTTTCATGTTGAAGCTCCGCAGCTTCATCTTCTTTCTGTCTTAAGGTAGCTTGAAGAGATTTTAAAGTAACATCTATAGTAGAAATTTTATCTTCCAGCTCGATTTGCTTCGATCTTACAACCTCAATTTCCTTCACATCCAAATCTAAAAATGTAAAATTGAGAAACATAACATTAACAAACCCTCAGTAGAATGTAGAAGCAACTTTGACCTTTTGGCTGAGATGAAGATTTTTCTGAAATCAAAATATTTTAAATATCTCAGATCTGAGAGCTGTTACACTCCCTCCGTCCCCCAAAATTCGTCACCATTTGACCCGGCACGGATTTTAAGAAATGTAATAGAAAGTGGGTTGAAAAAGTCAGTGGCATGTGGGTCCTACTTTTATATATTAGTTTTAAAATAAAATGTGAGTAGGAATGAGTTAGTGGAAAGTAGGACCCACTACCAAAAATGATAAAAGTGAAAGGTGACAAATTTTTAGGGACGGATGAAAAAGGAAATAAGTGACAAATTTTCAGGGACGGAGGGAGTATTATTTTTCACCACAAATCATGCTCCTAAGAACAAATATGACTTAAAATACTTCTGGAAACATACTGCATAAAAGTAGGCGAGACTGTTCTACGGTTTCAACATTTGTAGATACATGACCCCCGTAGCGGGACCTGCACCAACGATAATGATTTTCTGGGGTCCACAGGTCTGCGATTCCCAATTCATTTACCATATCAGCTCTCTCATCGGTCTCTTTTGACCCAATATACTGAGCAAAAAAATCCACACGAAAAATCAGGTTAAAGAAGTTCGCTTTCAGGAATGATTTTTATTTAACATCCTAATTTCAGTCTCCAGCATCGCTAGAGATTATAGTTAAAATTGACAATGCAAAAGGTAAATTAGTAAGCATACTGATTGATCCAAATAAAATTGGCTGATCAAAACTTCTTTGACAGCATGAGGAGCTTCAAACACCTGATCAAGCCTGGAAGATATGCCAAGTTTACGCATCTGCACAGTAGAGTACAATGATAGAGCAGCTGATTATGAACACATCCATAATTCTAAATTAATATCAATCCATAGCAATACCTCATCGGTTGCCTGGAAGGAGCCACTCTGGTGGTTCCCAGTCATGACGTAATTAATTACAGGAACATCAAAGGACCTTAGGTTTCTAACCAGTAAATCACGGTCCTCGGAGTCCTGAGTAATAAAAGCCTAGAGGAAGGAACCAATTAGAGAAATGAAATAGATTTATAAGCAACAGAAAAGATGGGGCAATCCATTTTGTAAGTCATGATGCAAAGCAACCAAAGCACTAGCACTATGCAGGACTACAAGTTATTAATATGAGAAAAAAGAATGAGAAGGAAATAAAAAGAACATACAAAACTAACAGTGTTTGTCCATGAAACTAGAAACTAGATAGAACTGTATCACATGACACTTAAATGAACTTATATTTGTGTTCATCAGCCATGCCTCATCATCTTTCCTGAAATGCTTTGATTGAGAGACCAAAAAAAGGAAGACATTGCTGCAACACAACCAGATTGGACTTCTAAATAACATGTTACTATTATTTTAAAGAACGAAACTAGCCTCCTTCAATTTTCTAGCAATCTTTTCAGTTTTCAACATAACTGGCAAGAGTTACCTTTGATTCTTTCAGTTTTGCTCTAAGAGCATATGTAAAGATATTGATATTCAAATGTCAAAACAATGAATTATCAGGCTTAGTTTAATCACGAAATATTGAATTTCTGAAACAAAGATACATAAAATGTACCACAAAGTACCTTCCATATGTAATGGGCAACATGACCCTCTAGGTAGCCTGCATGCAGCCGATTGGTTACATTGACCTGAAGGTGCATTCCAAACAGATCAAAACTAATATAGTTCACACAACTTATACATTACACATTATTGTTTCTATATAGATCACACACCTCAAGCAATACAGGACCATACACTTCCCTTTTGAACTCGGCACGATGGTCCTGAACCCATTGGTAAGCCCCAAATATCTTCTCAGCACCAGAATTCTTTAATGCTTGCAAACGCTTATTGTTTACGTTCTCCATTTCTTTCAACCTTTTGGTCGTACAGGGGGTAAGATAGAAGGATATTACAACAATGTGTTACATAAATGAACATGCAACAGCAATGCTGACATTGACCTGTTCATACACTGCGTCAGCATCGTTCTATGATTGTTTATCTGCTTCTCATTTTCCCTTTTCTCATATCTGATCTCTTTAGCAGCCTCTTCAAGCTCCACGATTTGTGCGCTTAATTGTTTCTGGATGTGGCAAATGAAAATTATGCAATAAGGAAATCGCAATAAGCATTTCAAATTAAATACTTAAGGAAAACAATCCAAGTGATAGGATTAATGTAACTATCTGTTTATCAAAGATCTATCATCAGTGGAAAAAGAGTTGTCTGACCATCCTATCCTTCGGGGGTTCATACGGAACGAGATTTGCATATTCAGTCTCTGCAGTGGCGAGATCTTCTTTAGCTTTAGAGAGTCTTTGTTGGCGAGATTTTTCATGATGCTTCAAATCATCCACTTCACGAAATTTCCCTTGGATCAGAGCTCCCTAGAATTTGCACAAAATTTTAGTCGAAGAATTGCAGAAGTATCACTGATTAAACAAAATGCAGGCATGTGATACAATTGGTAACATACCAAGCGGTCATAATTTTCCATAAGATGCATACGCTTCTTCATATTACTATCTAGCAAACCATTCATCTTTTTAAATTTAGCATCCTGCTTTCCTTTCTCCTCTCTTTGTTTCCTGAAAAAAAAAATAACATAAGCAATAACAGGAAAAAGCAAATTGTGTTTGGCAGTTGGCACTATAAATTGGAACCTAAAACTAAAGTTGTAAACTAAGTAAGATATATTTGCTAGAGATTGGCCACAACAAGCTATGTTACTGACCTGTAAAATCATTAATGTGAGACCAAATTTACAAGCACGGCTAAGATAGAGAAGAAAAAGGACACAGAGAAAGAAGCAAACTGATCTAGTGAACTTGCATTTGAATTAATTAGTTAGAATTGACTTATTAATTTTAAAAAATGATCAAACACACTTGGGGGATTCAAATGAAGCTTCAAAACAAGATTGTCAATTTCAATAGCATTTGTTGAAACCACCCTTTGATATCTAACTGCAATCTTCAGATTTTATTAGTTATTATTTTTTGTTTAGTTATTATCATAAGGACTTCTGTTATTAGTTTGTTAGAGATAACTTTATCTCTTAGAGTTTGATTTGATTTGGTTTAAGAGTCCTTTTTTTATTAGGGTCCGGTATTTATCTTTTACAGTTTTATTCAAGTTGGAGTCTCTTATTATAAATAGGGTTATTTCCCTACTTGTGAAGGGTCCAGAAATAAAGTTTACTTCCACTTATTGTTGCGAACTTTTCAGAGGATGGCCTTTTAGTTTTAGGAGGAATATTTATCTATTTTTTTATTATATTGTTACTATCGTTTTCCTTTTATCTTTTCCTATTGTATATTCTCTTAGTCTTAAGTATTCTGTTCAGCAGCAACACAGATTTCTAATCATGTTCACAGCGTCTTCGTTGTTTTATCATGCAATTGGTGTGCTATGCTTTCGGTGCTTCTGACATGCATAGTATCATTCCATATCACCCTTTGCCAATGGAATTTATATATATCACTAACAATCAATGTGACACTCAAATTTAGATGAGACTTGCAACTTTGGTCCCATCAATAGGTAAATTTATTTACCCAATATTAAAAAAAAACAAGATTATGAAACAAAGAAAAGGTTCACTCAAGAATCACAGCAAACTGCCAAAAAAGTATCAATTCGTATAACTTACTCAATAGGTACTTTAAGATCATTCAGGTCCTTAGCAGCTTCTTTTAGCTTCAGATTCGCATCATCTTCCTGTTTTTTGGCTTCTTGATATTTTACCTTCTTCATATCATACTTCAACCATGGTAACTTTTTCTTCATAGAATCAGCCTACAAACATAATAATGATGATCAACTCGTCATCAAATAGTCTGTTAATGATGGGATAAGACAATATGAATAAACCTTCGCTAAGAGATCTTCTCTTTGGCGAACACGTTCGACATCTCTTTCTAATTCAGCATTCATAGCCGTCAGTTGATTCAAAGACCCTCTATTGCTCTCAACAGCCTATTATAGATGACAATAATTAGTACAAATGCTTTTATGTCGAGATGACATACTGTTAGTGTAGGAACTAGAAAACAACGACTTACTCGTTCACATTTCTTCAACTCTTTACTCTTCTCGATGAGATTATTATGCTGAACAGGTAATCTAGGATCGCCAACAGCTTTTTCAGTCTCCACAAGGAGTTGTACTGGGGTCAGCTTGGCGAACTCACAAACTCTGTCTTGTGGTAGAAACTATTCATTCCAGAGAATGGGACCAGTCAACAAAATTAAAGGCAAACATTAACAATAATTAGAAATTAAGAAAAGTTTTCAGAATTGGACCTACTGCCAACATAAAGATGGAGAGGAAACACAGTGGTGAGGGTTAGATTTAAAATGTATCAATTGCATGAGACCTTATACATTCTTTGCATCATTAATCTAGAAACTTGAACAGTTTTTTTCTAATAATAGGAGAGTGATCACACACAAGCAGTAGACCGACTAATAACTTACTTGAGTCAAATTATCAACTTGGATATTGAATCCTGCAATTACTTCGCTAATCACCTTTCTCCCAACCACTTTACCTAAAATATACAAAATAAATGCGGCAGATCTTATCAAGATACCATCTCATATGTATTGAAACTGCAAACAGAAACATTAAGAGAAAGAGGGAAAAAACTACTCCATTGTTGTGGGCTCTGATGCCGATAGAGTGACATGATTAGATAATACTCATTCAGAGGTGAGGACATTTACAGCATTTAGGCTAGTGCTATAATGCTTCTTTTAATAAAGTAAGCTGAAAATCATCTCTGAGGTTGGCCTACATGTTTATTTCTCTTCATATATACACGTGTGAAGATTAAATCTTGAACAAAAGAATGCAACTGCGGGCTACTTCATACTTATGAATGATTAGTTAAATTATATCATCTTAACAAATAAGACATATGTACAAGCTGTTGCATAAGAACATTCTATGACAAAGACACTTAAACTTGAAAGTTTCTTTAAGTGACACTGACAAGAAACAAAAGTTCATCCCCCCAAAAAGATATTAAATTGTTACTTCTGAATAGATCGTTCAATCATATTTTCATCCAAGCATGCTCCAAGATCTCTCCTGCCACCATTAAAATATGTTCCCCACAGTGTATTCTCCCAAACTATTATAAAATGGCTAAAAACAGGAGAAGCTTTAGGGATAAGAAAATTGTTTTAAGTTGGATATCAAATATTCCTTTGCACTTCAGATAACCAGCCTGAATACAGCTTCCAAGTGTTCAGAAATATTTGGCGTAAACAGACGCATTAATCTGGAAGGGATGACAAAGTAAGTTATAAAGGGAAGATGCAATGTGCAATCACAAGCTGAGGCAAAATCTGGCTTCTTAGAAGCATCAAGGTTTGCTTTGACATTATTATATAAAATATCATACTAAGGGAAAAGCTTCACGTAACAACCGTATCACTCTGATTTATCATTACAAGATAAGGCACATTACCATTCAACAGCCACTCAGATTTGTTATGGATATCAATTTTCCTCATAATGGTAATTTGTTCTTCCTTCCTCTTTCCTCTCAAACTAATCTCAATATATCCAGATTCCTCTCCACGTTTCACGTAAGCTCCAATTTTCTTAGCCCTTCCAAGAATCTGCATATTTGAAGTGGAAGAAATGAAATATTTTCATCTGATAATGCTTCAGATGCGTAGAGAACACCAATTGCACAAATGGAATTTATTACTTACCGATGGTTCACCTCCAAGTCCAAGTGCAATGGCACATACGAGAGAACTCTTTCCAGAGCCATTTGGCCCAATAACCAAATTTAAGCGTGAACCAGGCTTGCAGGTCAGTTTGCTGAAGGTCATGAAGTTGCAAATCTCAATTTTAATAATATTTCCAGGGACATAGTCATCATCCCCCCTGACAACGAAGCATAGAAAAGCAAAGTGTTAGAAAATTGCAGATGAATAACCCTCATCATAAAGTATAAACTACGAGCAGATAAATGACCCAAGATTGAAACACCCCCATAAATATTAGAACTTGACGCATTCCCTAAAACAATGCATAGTCATCACAGAACAAAAGGGGCCAAAAGTTTCCTAAGCCTTTCTAACAGGAAGACCAAAACGAAGAAACTTACAGCACACTTGAATCAAGTGTTCAGAAAATGCAATTCTCTGATTGAGAAGTTGCATTAATTATTTGAAGAAAAAAAAAACCCTAGAAAATAGCGCAAACAGTAAACCTGGAAATTTTGGGCCTCTTGGGCGTTGGCTCGTCCACCATTGGCGTGATTACGACGAATTCCTCTCGAAATCAAAGTATAAGAACTAGGGCTTTTAGAGGAAAGAGGAAATTCTCCAATTTGAAGCCCCGCGGACTATACTGTAAGCAAAAGTGGGAGAATTGGCGCCAACAAGGAAGCACGTGCCACGGAGTCCCCCATATTTATTTCACCACGTGTGTGATTGGATACTCCAATTTAAAGGCATGGAGTGTGGTGGAAGAATATTTTGTTTATTAATCGCCAAAAATTATACTCCATGATGAGAGTAGGGGAGCCAATTTTCGATTGGTTAGAATCAAATTCAAATTTAAAATTTAATTACATATTTTAGTTGGTGCTGTTTAGATTTTTTGCAAAATTTTAATTTTTTTCTCTTTATATCATAAAAAATATGTTGTTTGGAATAACACAATTTTAATACATTGATAAAGCAGAGAAAAATAAGAAAAATAATTGAAATAGTATACTGAATGGTTGAACCCATACATGATAAAGTAAAAAGAGAAGGATAAAAAGTGTCAATTAATGGATATGAACTATATATATGGAAAGGACGAAAAAAGAAATTTAGCCAGAGTATATAATACAATATCCGTCTTTGAAAAATATATGTACTTTTGGAATAAACACGGCTTTACAAATTGGTAGAGTAAGAGGTATGAAAAAAAGGGATGAAGTGTGATTGTTTAGTTTTAGTGGCTTGCAACATCCACATTATTATTTCTCTTATTTCATTCTTTCTCCACTGTAACTAATCCCTTCGTCTGCGAATAGGAGTCTCATTTCTTTTCGGTACGGGTTTTAAGAAAGGTTAAGAAAAGTGTGTGGAAGAAAATTAGTGAAATATGGATCTCACTTGTATATATTAGTTTTAAATGAAATGTGAGTGAAATGAATTGGTGGATGTCAGGCCTTTATACTATTTATGATAATTATGAACGAGACTCCTATTCGCGGACGGATCACAATAAAAAAAACAGGACTCCTATTCGCGGATAAAGGGAGTATTAGTACTATCATTTTTATAAAATTAAATGATTATTCGAAACAAAATGTATCTGCTACAAACGAATGCAATACTTGACAACACACATATGATGGACCATAATTACAATTAGACGGTATAACATGATTGATTTTGATCAAATTCTTATGATTCAATATCCATTAATAAATGAGTTTGTATTTTCATTGTAATCCTGTCCGAAAAATGAAATTGTATTTTTCATCGTAATCCTACCTGGAAAGAAAGAATAATATAAATGTATATGTAATCTATGGATCCTTATAGGCAAACCATCTCAGTGTAAAATTAGTGATCAAATTATAGTCATTGGATCTAGGTTTTGATGGATAGGATGTGATGATCATCAGAAGATCAATTTACTTCAATCATGTGGCAATTAAGTTGTAACACTGATAGGAACAATGTTCCTACCGCGAGACACGTTGTAACACAATTAAGAAACAAAAAAGAACCGAGAGCT
This sequence comes from Salvia hispanica, assembly GCF_029641045.1. NCBI lineage: Eukaryota > Viridiplantae > Streptophyta > Magnoliopsida > Lamiales > Lamiaceae > Salvia > Salvia hispanica. Next base: position 49,967,226 of record NC_142692.1, on the reverse strand, counting down.
TGAAGATGAGAAAAAGTGTTTATTACTTTAATTCTCAATTACTCCATCTATGAGGGTTCAATGGTATTTACAGAGACCCAAAAGACTTAGACTCAATCTTAAAAGAAAAGGATTAATGAAAAATAAGGAAATAACTCAAAAAGAAAAATAAAAGGATTCCACGCATGTCTATCTCTAATAGCTGACGAAGTCCCGATACTTGGCGGGCCGAGAAGCTGCCATCTTTGGTCGATCTTTCTTGGACCATCGGTTCTTGAGTCGGCCTCGTGCCTTCGTCTCCCTCTTCTCTCCTTCTTTGGACTCTTCTAGCTGCATGGGCTCATGCAGCTCTGCTTCTTCGTCGTCGAGCGGACCTCTATTGGTGAGGGTCGTATCAAACACATTATCAAACAAATTCATCCGTAAAATCTGGGAGCGAAATCGTGGGTTAACTACTTCATTATTTAGTAAAAACAATTCATCACTATCACTTGAGGTTTAACATAGTTAACTTCTTCTTATCATTTATGCAATTCAATAAAGGGGCAAAATTATTTCATCATTAATGCTTATTTGGTTCATTATTTAGTAAATACAGTTCATCACTATCGCTTGACATCACTACCAGTTCATTGTTTAGTAAATATAGTTCATCATAACATCATCTTATCACATCCGTCAAAAACAAGGTCCAATCGTTCTAACTATGGACTCTTAGTTTGTCTTGTAAATTAGTTTGACATTGATCACAACTCTTATTTTTATGGCATAAATTTAAAAAATTAAAATTTGTTTCTGACCTTAAAATGTATGATTGGCTTTAGCATTCTTATATTACCTCAAATTCATATTATAGCTATTTAGGTGTACTTTTTTGTTATATTTATTTATATTTTCACATTTCAATTATTATTATGTCCATACATTTATATTTTTTTAATTAAATATTATCAGTATTAAAATATACAAATCACAATTTAGAGTAGTATATTAAGTCTTTGCATAGCCATTGTGTTACAATAGTTTTCATAAAAAATTAATTTTTTCGGTTCAATTCGGTTTCGTCGAAAAATTGAACCAAAATCGAATGCTCTAACCTAGCAATGAAATTGAAAATTTTACATATCCAAAATAACAAGAGATTAATTTTTATTTAAATAAATTGAAATTGGTTTGACACTAAAATAATGTATCGTCTCGTATAGTAAGTAATATATGATTATTATTTTTTTTACTTTGAGCTTCTGAGATTGGATGGAGCCTTATTTATTAGAGTAGTGCTAAATGGCCACATTATGGCCAGCCATAAAAATATAATATTAATAAAAGATATTATATTTAATGCCTTTTCGTTGAAAACAATACTTCTAAAAAGTATCAATTTTATTTGCACAACTGTACCCTTAGTTATGAAATATAAATATGAAGAGACTATCATTTATTCAATTGGTTCATTTTTTATTGCATGAAATTTATATAAACAAAAATCAACATTTATTAAGGTTAATGATAATTAATTTAATTCTTTCTTATATTTATAATACTAGCGCATAGCGATAATACTTTTATGTTTCATATTTACTTAAAATACTCGAAATGTTTGTATACGTACTTATTTATATTAATAATCATGGGTTAATATTATAAATTATCGTTAAACTACAGAGCATGTATCAAATTAGTTCCTAAATCAATTTATTTCATAAGGAGTAGTACAAAACTTTATATTTCATTTCATTTAATGTTTTTATTTAAATTTCTTAATTATTATTTTAAATGGAAATTAAATTTGGCATAATCTCTTCTATTTAAATTAAATTACTGAACTTTTTATCAATTGAATCTAGTATAATATTCATTTGCAATTGCAATTTATTGAAAACTATACAATTACAATAACTTCATGATAAAAAAAATGCACTAAAGGCAAGTAACAACTACCCTCATCCAAGTATGCCAAGAACAAAGTAGTAATTCAAAATACGGTAAAAAGTTTCTTAAAAAGAAATTTCATGTTGATATTATGCGTTTTACATTATTTTGAATAAAGAATGGTGTGGTAGTTAAATATAGTTTTCAATTTCATTTAAATTGAAAAAGTTCTAACATATTCTAATCTATATTAATACAATAATATTAATTACTATTATTATTAGATTATATCACAATTTATAATTGGAAAGTATATTAATATAATAAACTATTATGTATAATGTTTCATTTAGTATATTATAGGCTGATAAATTAATATACTAATGCAATAATGTGGGAAGGATTAGTTTTTGTAAGAGAGTAGAGACTCAAGTTGAACCGGAAATTTCATGTGATTTTAAAAAAAAAATTATTCTATTTTAAGATTTTATTATTTTAAAAATAAAATTCAAATCGTAACCTGATATAAAATCAGGTTATTAGTATATTGATATATGAAATTATATTATAATACACTATATTTTTAGTATAATTAATCGTTTCGTGTCACAACTTAGTTGATAGTGATTCCAACTTGGTATAATAGGAAAACATTTTTAAAAGGACAAAAACTTAATCTTAAATTAAAAAACAGTGTAAAAATAAATTCTTGAAAACAGAAAATTAAAGAATGAATGAATCTAATAAAAGAAATACGTATGAAAGTGTAAAATTTGGATTAGAGAAATGAAACAACAAAAAAAACAACTAGAATTAAATAGAAGGGTAATAATGTAAATTGCTTGAGCAATAAATGACTTATTTGAAACATTAATAGTCATACCATCTAAATTTACTAAAATGTCATTTTATGGCCAGCCATAACGTGGTCACATAGCATTACCCTATTTATTATGCGATCAAAAAGAAAAACATGCGTTTGCAGTCGTACCCGACTCTTGCTTAGAAAGCGGTTACTATTAGTTTGATGTTTTGATTAAAATTACCAACAATTTAGGATATTTTTAAAAATCCGAAATAGTTTGGAATTAAAAATGATGGTTATCAATAAAAATTCTGCCCATTTTTCGATGTATATTCAAGGTTTGATTTATATTGGTTCCATCAATAATTTAGTATTTAAGTAGCAAATCATCGGTAAGGAATATATGTATACACTATACATAAAATGCATTCTAAGAGGATCATTGTGCTGCAAGTTAGAAGGTAATGTTATTAAAAGTAACCATCTATAAAATGACGTTGGAAATGAAGATCATTTTAAATTAAGCAGTGAAGAGGGCAAGTTAATATCATCCGAATAAATTTTGAGTTCGTATGGGCAGCACAATTAATTCCGAAGAGACAAAATTATGTAAGAGGGCAAGATTAATTTTCGATGGTAGTATCTCAATGATTCCACCACTCAATGTCAATGCTACCTTTCAAATCATTGTCAAAATTCATATTTATGAAACAACATGTTTTCAACTCACCAAATTTCTTTATAGTTGCGTGCATTCATCATTAACTTTTAACAAATTTTTCTTTGATATATATGATTCGCGGAATGTGCATAAGTTAACGGATGAAAAAGGTAAGTTAACGAATGATCCTAGACCAAATTTTGAAATTTTACAAATGAAAATGCTTCATCATATGCACGCATTTAAGAGCGTTCCCAAACTCAAAATCATAAAGATAAGAAAGGTTGTGACGTTAAGCCCAATGTTCTAGCTATATCATTTGATTTTCTCTCCTCAAGCCACAAGAAATACGAGCAACAACTATAAAATAAATAGTATTAACCTCCCAAAACATTATTTCGTTTATTCAAATTTTTTGGTAAACACAAAACATTATTGTTTGCCTATTTCTACAATCCTAGCTCTTCCTCTAAAATTCAGCACTATACATCAACAACCTCTCACCCTAACCAACTCCATATAATGAAAGGAGGAAATGATAATTAACTAAAATGATTTAAAAGAACTTAAATTAATTTAGCTATTCAACAATAAATACAGTTAATCTTATAATTATTTGGAAACTGCATTACGGTTTAAAGCGCAAATTTGGTGGGAACAGCAGTAGACACAGCAGGGGCATATAAGTCATTTCAGATGGTGCTGGGACCAACTTTTATCTCTCTCTCTTTTGCTGCGGCAGTGATGAGAGTGCCATTTAAGCAGATTCCGAGCTCAACCATTTCCACACTTCTCAAACATATTTCCGAATTCCTAAATCATCTCTCACTCATTTCTTCACAGCTTCACCACTTCGATCTCCTTCCGATTTCCATATTTTTTCACTTCTCTCTCCAATCGCAAATGCTTGAATTTTCACTTGTTCAATAAATTTTCCGCTACTTTTCACATTACAGGTTTAGTTTTTGCGCTCTGAATATTTTATGTTGTGCTTTTCACTAGAAGAAAACACCTATGAGCTTAGGCATTTGTATCTACATGTTTGCGTAGAGAAACTAGGGTTTTCTGCATTTACAGTTTGATCTTAAAAATTTCTTCTCCGCGTCCAAAATCGGCTTCTGGAATTCAGCGTCAATCGGTCTTTTGTGATAAACATCGCTTTTCTCCGTTTAATTTTGGTCTCTTTCTTTTTTCTTTTCAACTTTTGAGTTTTTTTTTTAAATGTTCATCTTCATTCGAAAAAATCACCTTCTTGAGAATCAAAAAATAACTAGCCAGTCATCATTTGAAAAACATGTTGGTTGATTCAATATCGTGAGTAGAAAAAAACATATCTTCTGTTTCAGATTTTCCAGACTTCGCAGCTTTATTGTTTTCTTTCTCTCTCTGCTGTATGTATACGTGCTGCATGGAGTGTTGTACCGTTCAATTTTCATAGGGAAAATAATTAATTTTCCCCGTATTGTCTGCTGCGATTTCTATAAGAGCATTTGCACCTTTCTGAGCTTAACCGCACCACTAATGAGTTACTACTAATGGAAATTTTGTTCCCAACCATGTTTCCTCATTTTCCAAAAAACCTAAATCGCTAACCCCAGTTTTAATTTGTATCACTCTCTTGATTATTCTTCTGCACCAACAACTTAAGATTACATTATATTTTCATCAGATTTTAATTTCTTGATCAACGTGTTTTTGTGCTGAATGTTGACAGACGATGGTGATAGAGACCTACTACAGGAAACGCTCAAAGAAAGCCCATCAGCCCTGCATGGTTCCCTTTTCTCTCTCTATATAGCTTTCTGTCTGTTATTTGTGTCCCACATTATATCTCACGCGCTGCCAAAAATAGTAATCTTTTCAGCTCAAGGCTCTGAGAATCATACATTTTGTTTTGCTTGGAATAACCGTGTGCATGGCGTGTGTATTGTCACTATTACTAAGATACATACCCAAAATAAAAAATGCCAAATCTTTTTCTTTCATTATTATGCTTGCTTAACACATGAGTGTAATATAGATAACCATTTTTTTAATCAAATACACGTGGATTTGAACTTTGCAAAATGAATTTAAATCCCAATTTTAAAGAGACCCAGTTTTTTAATTGAAATCTTGAGTGATTGAGTCTGTCTTGCATGGGCTGCAAAAACATGTGTATGGTTAACTTTAGTAGAAACACTCTTTATTGATGCTATGTTTAATCAAAATAGGGAGTTCACTGCCAAAATTACAAAAGGACTGAACATTAATTACGATGCAGGAAGTGGACCAAAAAGATGCTGTGCAAGGCAGCGTTGTTGCGGCAGAGCCGCGCTGTACTCTTCTGCTTGAAGGTAGCTTTCAGTATATACGTGTTTCTATTTTACCTTTACTTACCTTTTCAGCTAAAATAATCGTTGAGGATTAACAAACATAAATCTTTATATGTGCAGATAGCCAGTTCTTGATTGGGGGTGGTGGAAATAAATCCCCGATAGAAAACTATATGAAGGAGGGTTATCTTTACGAGATTGATCACTCTCAGTTACCCCCACGAACCCCAGCTCACCTCCGCTCCATCCGAGTTGCTATGGCAAGAAATATGATTTCACCAATAAATTATATTCACCAAAAAGCAACTAATTAGTACTCCATATATTTATTGTTACTTATATGTTATTTAATGTTAATGAGTAATGTTTTGGAACTTAAGGTGTGCGAGAAGACGGAGGTGAATGTGGCAGTGAGGTATCCAAGCATGGAGTCGCTAAAAGCATTCTTCAACTACAGCTTGAGAGAGTCTCATCCTTCTTTGGATGAGAAGTTTGTGATGGGGTCAGCGCTGGCGGCGAGAGTGCTTGTTCGGATAGTTCCGGCTGAGGTCTTCATGGAGCAGAAGAGTTGGATTGCTTTCTGGCTGATTGCACAAAGGAAAGGAAGTAGCTGTCTATCTGAGGCTCTTAGGGGGAGTGGGATGGTGACATGGGGGATAAGAAGGCAAGTTAAGTATTTGGGTAGGCATAAGGAGAGTGATGATAATAATGATGTTTATGTTGCTCAGAACTCATCTTCGAGTTTTGTCACTGGAGTTGAGGAATCTCAGATGGGATTATTAGCTACTGGTGATGATGAGGAATTTAGGGAGGATGGCCAGAGACATGAAGATGGTGACCGTGGAGAGCGAGGGGAAGACATGGAAAATTGTGATGATCAGGAAAATGCAGAGGATGAAGAAGAAGAGGAGGAAGAGGAAGAAGAGGAGGAAGAAGAGGAGGAGGAAGAGGAAGAAGAGGAAGAGGAAGAAGAGGAGGAGAAGATCAAGGTTGAGGAGATTAATGAGAACGTGAATAGAAAGAGGTACTCTTTTAGGAATTTGAGCATAAGGAAAACGAAGAAACCAAAGCTTGAGATCAGAAAGCAAAAGCAAAATCAGATGCAGAAGAAGAATCAGGTCAAGAAAATTAAGGGTAGTAAGAAATCAAGGGGATCACTCATTCATAGAGATCCAAAAGATCGTTGGTCTACTCAAAGGTAGATATGAATTAGGGGGCATATTCTATTTAAGTCATTTGGCTTTTTCACATCATTAAGTTGCTAGTTTTATTGATCAAAGCAAGAAAATGTGAAGGTACAAGCTCGCGGAGCAAAATCTTTTGGAGGTGATGAAATCAAAGGGAGCAACAGCTGAGAAACCGATCCTGAGGCCTCAACTGAGAGCAGAAGCAAGAAAGAGGATAGGTGATACAGGACTGCTTGACCATCTCCTGAAGCATATGGCTGGAAAGCTTGCTCCAGGAGGGCAGGAGAGGTTCAGGAGGCGGCATAATCCTGACGGAGCAATGGAGTATTGGTTGGAATGCGCTAATCTTGTTAACATCAGGAAGGATGCAGGGGTGACGGACCCTTATTGGGTGCCACCACCTGGTTGGAAACTTGGTGATTCCCCAACTCAGGACCCTGTATGTGCTAGAGAGTTGAAGCTGCTTAGGGGTGATGTTTCAAAAATTAAAAGGTGGAAAATGTTACATTATTGTTTGATGATGCACTTAATCTTAGTACTCACCTTTAATAATATTTGGTTTCTTGTACAGAAGTTTGGAACTGATGGCAACAAAGATGCAGTTGGAGGAGGAAGTTGATAAGTTGAGAAGGTGAGGATATATTTATCTTACCTAAGTAAAGTATGGAGTAGTAAAAGAGTAATGCAATTTTGTTTTAAATCACTTAACTATATTTAACATGATTGCAGGGAGATTGGTGAAATTTGTTGCAAGAAAAAGCAACAAGAAAATCAATCATTCACTGAAGAATCAAACAAGTATGACATAAGTCAAAAGCTGGATCAGCTTACTGCTTCTTTTGAATCCTTAAAACAAGATTTTAGCTCCGTGCATCTTTCAGAGGTATAGTTAATGTATACCGTTCAGCTTCAGTAAGTTGATCATCAAGTTGTGTATCTTGAACTAAACATTCTATGGTGTTTTGATTTTTTAGGAAAAGTACAAGGAACAATTGATGACCATCTCTGATTTTGTGAAAGACATTGAGGTATGTATTAAATGAAGGGCTAATTAATTCCTTGAGACATCATCTAGATTTGAAGACAGTAAGTTATTGTCAGTTGCAGTACAATTTATAGGCTTATAGCCATAAATGAAAACAAGACTTACTGTTAGATATAGAGATACACCTGTTCTTCATCTTCATATAGTAGTTAATCATGCCATTTGTTATGTATGGAAATCTTGAAACAGGGAAAATTTGAGAAGCTAGCTCCAAATGTGAAAGAAACAGAAAAAACAGGATCTTCATTAATGATAATGGGGATGAGAGAGAAAACAGCATTGGAGAGCAAAGAAGAGCAAGTACAAGATGCATTAAGTGCAGGTGGTGAGGGGAAAAAATTACAGTTAGAGGAAAAAGCAGCAAAGATAGAAAGGCTGAAGAGTGGTTTCAGAATCTGCAAGCCACAGGGCACTTTCCTGTGGCCAAACAACAACAGCAGCAGTTTTGTGAAGGTCCAAGTTGAGGTTCCCACCCCTCCATCAGTTTCCTCCTCCACCGTGCCACCTCAGCTTCCCTACCACTATCAGCCACCACCACCATCACCATCCATAGTCAAACCATTGGCTGAAAAACGTGCAGTCAAAGTCACAATCTCCAACTCTCCTGCTTCAGTCAATCTAAGTCATGTAAGCAGTCATGTTACTTTTGAGCTATGCAAGAAATTCTTGATCTTGAAATGTTATCTCTTTTTTTTCTCTGTAGTACAAGGTTTCTGCAAATAGACCGGCGTTGGAGAGTGGTGGTGGTTATACAGAGACGGCAACGAGCTGCTCTGAGGTAGGAAGCTGGTTGGCACTGTCTACTACAGTCAAGTCTGCATCTGATGATTCCAGCCATGGTTGAATCCATAATATATGTACTTACATATATATTCTGCTTAGCTTTCTTTCTTGCACAGTCAATATAAAAACAATATGGTTTTGGATGGGGATTGGATATGCCATAAGGCCTTCACATATCAATCACTTGACATATGGGAGATGTATAAACGTCCTGCTAGTATATTTTTCGAGTATTTTGATACATTTATTTTCGATCTTAGTATATCAATTAATTTGCCTACAGACGTTCATGATTAATTAAGTGAGTTTAATATATTAACGCACCACCTTATTATTGAAAATGTGTAACATATATAGATTTGTGGCTTTATAGAAATAAACGACTTCGACTAATTTAATCTTCAAGTGTTCACCATGTTGATTCAAATTCGCGCAAGTTCATCAAATTTTGATGTGCGTATTCGCAAGGTCAATATCAATAAGTTTATGCGTCGTACATCAAATTATGGAATACAAAAAAAATTTAGACAATATAATAAACTTCTGTACTCCTATTTAATTCTATTAGTTTATTAATCGATTAAACGCTATTAATAATATTGATAAGCAATTATGACTAATATAAAACAAGATAATTCAATCGATTGACCTCGCATAAACTTTATTTATTGATTAAACACTATTAAAATTCAATTTTTCAGTTCAATTTAGTTTGGTCGAGAAAACCGAATGTTCACTCCTAAGTGACCAAGGGAGACGCAGGCTGGTGAGGGAGTATATTTCTCATTTGTTTCCTTTTAGTAATTTTCATAGTTATACTTTTTATGTTCGTTAAAATTCAATGAAAGTGAAAATTTTAAGTACCCAAAATAGCAAGACATTAAATTTTATTTAAATAAATCAAAATTAGGTGACACTAAATATAATTATTATGCTATTTTTTTTGCTTTGAGCTTCTAAAATTGGATGGAGTCTCATTTATCATGCGTTTAAAATGAAAAACATGCGTTTGCCCGGAGTGGATCACCTATTCAAAACATCGTTCATTTTCTATTCCATACTCACAACAAAATAAAATGGACCCACCATCACTTATGAAAATTTCTCAAAACATCGTCTATTTCCTACTCCACACTCACAACAAAATAAAATGGACCCACCATCACTTATTAAAATTTCTCATGTTTATAAGATTATTTTATTTTATTGCTAGTGTGGAGTAGGAAATGAATCGGTGTTTCGGTGTAGGTGATCCGCTCTGGCGTTTGCCGGGACTAAAACCGGGTCTACTACTCATACTATAATTTATCATATGTAAATTTTGGAATGGTTGATTTATCAGAAAATTAAACGATGTTAATCAAGATTCTCGATACGCAACAGAATTGCCAATGCCGTATATGAAATCATAAATCAATACCTATAAATTTCTGAACTACAGCATCAAGCGTTTGTAGTCCAACGGTTAGGATAATTGCCTTCCAAGCAATAGACCCGGGTTCGACTCCCGGCAAACGCATGTATTATACTACTCTTTTTTATTACAGTACATTTTTGTAGTCATACAATATTTCAACTAAGACAAAAAATTTTTACCCAAACTATGAAAGACAAAAACCCAGTATCATATACACATATCCTCCCATTATGGTGAATTATACATTGATACAAGCATTGGTCTTGTTCTGGTTGGGGTACTAATGCGTGTCGTTTTTGTGCAGATTGTGAAGAATGTACAAGGATGCCGACGACAAAAATATACAAACAGAGTAGCTCAACAAGTCCAGCCCTGTTGCTATGGTTACCATCTTGCTCCTTTCGAACATTTTCACCAAAAGGATCATCACTATCACATGCCCTACTTTCGTCTTCAGCTCGTCCAGCGAACTGATCTTCATCCACTGCGGCCTCTCCTGCATCCCACACCATTCTTAATTATAACCACCGAAATCCAAACCCATAAAGGGAACTAGGATGCTACCTTCAAAGCAAACATCCCAAATAAGGAAGACCCTTTTAGTGCGCGATCCACGCTAGGAGGTACATCCGGAGGCACGTTTGAAATGAATAGTCCGTACAAGCCCATTGCAAATATTAGCATCACAGTCCCAGCAAGATATACATCTGGATTAAACAGAAACTAAAGAATATATCAGAAAAAGGCAGGGTTTAAAACTCATATGAGAGATGGAGCTTGTAAACTCAACACTCATCCTCGTGCTTTTGTTACGCGCAGATGATTGTATCACTTAGACTCATATGTAAACAAGGAAGCAAAATTTTGTGTGAAGTCACAATACAAGAGTGGATACCCCAGTGTGCTGGATTGAGGCAAGAGAAGGACAATATTTGATCATAAGAAAAAACTGCAGTAAATAGGATAAAGATCCAAAATAGGAAGTTTTTAATGGATACATAGAATTTATGATATGAGTTAGAGTCGATGCCTCGAGATGGAAATGAAACATTTTGAAATAATTATATAGTTGAGAATTATAGATTTGCAATACTGAGAACTTCAAGAAACTCACCAATAGCTTCAACCAATCTCAGAACCATTTTTCCAGTATGGATTCCTTTGACACAGCTTGTCCAGTATACTTTGTATGCATCAAATATGTAGACACACCCCTACAAAAATTTAGACTCATCTCATGCATATCTTGTTAAGTTGCTAACTGACATTGAACAAAAAAGCAAAATTCATGTCAATCAAGAAATAAACTAAAAAGTCTTCACTGGATGCTATGATAACAGTTTTTGTTTCAGGTAATATTCCAACTTATGCAAAAGAATTTGTATCACATGTAAGTCAAGTCATCTACTCCACCTGTCCCCAATATATAGGCCATTTTGGTATTTCATGAGGACAAAGAATGACCTAGAAAAGTAAATTGTAAGTATAAATGAATCTTCTATGATACCCTTAATGATTATTGAACATAGCAGAACTTTCCTTTCCTAGGCAAGGCTGTAGTAGGTGACTAAATGTTAGAGAAATAATAAGACTTCTTCAACCAGAGACCAAATCCAAGTTAAGGAAAGCAAGAGAAGCTCAGGATCAACATTAACCGTGTCACAATCATTTCAGAATGTGATTTGCTTTGCTGTTCAATACTACTCCCTCCGTCCCGGAGTATTAGACTCACTTCTTTTGGGCACATGATTTAAGGAATTGATATTTAAATAGTTAAAGTGGAGAGAGTAAAGTATGAGAGAGGGAAAAAGTAGAGGAGAGAAGAGAGAAAATAGTAGGTGGAGAATAAAATAAGATAGATGCTTTTTGCTAAAAAGGGAAATGAGTCTAATATGTTGGGACATCCCAAAAAGGAAAGTTGGTCTAATACCTTGGGACGGAGGGAGTAGTATATTGCAACTGGGTACAATTCACCGCGACAATCATTCTGCATTACGTATAGCTAGCTTCTGTTTCATATTATCAACCACGGTAGAAATTAGAAAGATATTGTTCTTATAAACCACTAAATACATACGAGGGAAAGTTCTTAGCTACCAACAAGATAATTTCCCAAATAGATTAGACTAAAATGCACATAGCAAACTGAATACAGAGTACAAAACTTTTGAGTTTTGAGCTATAATCCTTGTATTTTCTACCTAATAAATTAGGGGAGGGGAGCAAGTAATTGATGAAAGAATCATTACATTAAGAAAGCAGAGCAGAGAGCCTGCCAATGATCCTCCAATCGCTAGAAGTGCAAGAAAACGGAAGTCAAATATCACCTGCATAGGCAGAATGCAGAGCTGATCACACCAAACATTTATTTCTGTATTTCATATTTTTACCAGAACCATAAACTCCTGAAAAACAGTAATGATTCAAACACAACTTCAATTTCTATTTTGACACTGGCTAGGGTTAAGATGGACTTGATATAGGCAATATGAATTCAAGCATAGCATAAGTAATGCAAAACTGTCTTCCAAAACACAAGAAAGGTACCAACACAGAATTCAATCGATTAATAGAGCGCTTCGTAAATAATTGAGGAATTTGACTCACTCTTTCAATCGTAGATTCCGTAGACTGTAAAAATCGTACGACGGGGTCTCCTGCGAAGGCATAGTTGTAGGGCAATTCTGGCTGTTTTGAAAAAGTTTGAGTTGTTGCAGCCGACGTCGACTCTTGAGAAGCTGATGCCGAAGGGTTGGAAGAAGAAGGAGGAGGAGTGGTTAATGAAGCAAGTGAAGGTAAAAATAGTCTGGGAATTTTTGCAGAGGGTTTAGGAGTGAATAGGTGAAGGGAGATGGGGTTGGGTGAAAGGAAAGATGAGAGCAACGCCATTGAAGAAAAAAATTGGGAGTGGATGCCGATTGGTGAAAAACGAGTGTTTTTTTGTGGACGGGAAAATAAGAGGAACGTCAGTTATCATGGCGGGAGCCCGGACCCCACACCAACGGTAATCCCATTTTGTTTTTTTTCTCTCTCTTTTTTTTCTATTGCAAATCCCACTTGAGAGCATTGAGGGCATGTTGAATGGCATGTTAGGGGTAGATAGAGCCCATTATCTCCCCTATTGTTAGTGTTTAATTGTCATGTTAGTCTTCCACACGATCCGACATTGAATCCCACAACTCGAATGTGTTGATGCTTGTTATTTCAAAATAGCTGCTAACTCTGGCGCCGTTCAACACTGCGATTGAGCTATATCTTCAAAAAGAAGATATGACCTCTCTCCTTCAAATGACTAAAATACCCCCACCATTAATTCAACTACCATCAACTACATCTACTTAGGGCTGGGTAAAAATACCGAAATACCGCCCTTATCGTATCGAAAAAATACCTAAAATACCGAATTTTCGGTAAGGTATGATACCTTACCGTTTTATTTCGGCACGGTAACGGTATGAATTTTTATATACCGGGGTATACCGAAAATACGGTACATATCGTAATTTTAGGTATATACCGTGATTTTCGGTATATACCGATATCAATATATGTCAAATTATGTCAAGTAAATTCATACTTTTACCAAACAAATAAATATTTACATGTAGAAATCAAATCTTGCCTCATTATAGTTGTCGGCTAATCATGTAATTAAATATAAAATCAAATAAACTCAATTCGGAAAACTTGATATCGTTCAATCAATTAGTTTCAAACAAATATACTAATATTTTAGTTAAATTAGTTTCAAACAAATATAGTTGAACGTTGTGTGATTGTGTGGAGTTTAATTGTGGCGGTTTTTCTTAACATTATTTGAATATGTTTGAGTTTCATTAAATTTCATGTTTTCTACGTATTTTGAAATATTATTATCATTGTTTTAGTATTTGGAATTATTTACAAAATAATGAGATTTTGGTATGCCGTACCGTAGTCCGATTTACCGTAAAACACTGGTATACCGCAAAAGTACGGTACACCGAATTTAGGTATGACATATTGAAAATAAGATATGGTACCGATATTGAAATTTGTCATACCGAAAATAAGGTATACCGAAGTTCGGTATACCGAAAATTTTGGTAAGGTAAAGGTATGATTTTTTCTCATACCGAATTTTCGGTAAGGTATACGGTATGATGGTTTCGGTAAGGTATACCGTACCTACCCACCCCTACATCTACTCCAATTCAATTCTCAAGCATCCATTTCGCAAAAAATAAATGATTTCAAAATTGGCGGTCATATTTCGGGATTTCGCATCTGTGCCTAGGTCAATAATATCGGTTCATACCGTGTTCATCCTTTGAAGATCTTGTAGGGCGGCAAGTGTCGACGTTTAATTGTGCAGCGAAGTGAAGATCCGGTCGCGTTCGCTGTTATTTGGAGGTTGAATCCAATTGCACCTGCATCGGGTAACGCCTACGACTCATGGCTGAGCACAATCAAATGCATAAGGTAGAGTTTTTTTGAACTCCGAAAAAATTTCCATCTTCAATTTGTGACCGATCTAAATTTATTATGTACATGATACATCGAATATTGCTTGCTACATCTGATTGTTGTGATTGAATGCATGTTGTGGGTGTAAGTTATTTGAATTTAGCTTTCACAATTCCAACCAATTGATCTGCTGTTGATTTGTGTTCCATGAGATGTATGTTGGTATGCTCTGTTATAACGTACCGAATGTTGAAAATTTTGGTTTAACTTTTATTTCATTGGTGGAGTTGATATTGCTGGGGTTTAGTGCCCCTTGCACAGCGGAAGACTTGTACAAAACAAATAAATCAGATATTGATCTATTTGACCGATTATGCGATTAATCAATTCACATGTTAAACATGTAATTGCATGCTAGAACGCAAATAATTTATGCTCATAGAAAGTAAATCTTAAACATGAAAACTACGGTTTAGAGTTACCGATTTGATTCTCCAAAGAATCGACGATTGCTTGCGCCTTCTCCACGATGATGATCTTGAGTACTAGACCACAAATCTTCTCTCTGGTTCCCGAACTGTATCTCGATATCAGGGTGGGCTGATCTTATCAAAATACTAGGACTCGAATAAAGAAGACAGAAGAAATCCTTCTCCAATTAGGAGAGAAATTCGAACTCCTCTAGGTAGAGGGAGACGAAATTTTTGCTATTAAAAATTATGATTTCTGTCTCCTTTATTCTCCTATTTATATTAAGTTCTTTTTGGGCCCAGACATGGATCTATGGAAGGTTTTGGATATGGGCTCCCCCAATTAGCTTTTTACTAATTAAATTGAACCCACAATTTAATACAAGCTTATATTGGAATATTACGAGCAACCACTACAGAAGTAATATTGAACTCTCCCCATCCAAATCCGAAATTACAAGTAATCCGGGTTTCCGTTATTTATTATTTATTTCCCGCGCTTAAGATATAAAATGTCTATTTATTAATTAATGTCTGCTATGGACTTAATTAATTAATATCTTATTAATTCCAAGAGTGGACTTAGCAAGAAACATTTATTTATTATTCATAGAGTAATAAAACTCCAACTGGCCAGTTTTCCGAATAATAAAACTTTGTTCGAGCTCCTCTTGAGGACATTATCAAACGAGACTCACCTCGCGCATGATTCAACATAATAGCAATCCTAGCACCGCTAGATATTAATCACCACTACCCAATATATCAGGATTATTGGGTTGCAAAAAAACCCGCACCATTTGATAAGTCAAAGTAGTGCATAATCAATACCGTATGCTCAATACTAACATATGTAGATTAAGAAATAGTATTTTATCAAGACCTAGTCTTTCAGTAGATAGCATAAAGACACGTCTTGCTGTTAGATCCGTTCAGTGCTATACCACACCAATGTCATCTTATTTCAGTAAGGCTTAGAAATATGCGGACTGACATTGCAACCTTTCACGATAGGTAGTCTAAGCCTATCTAGGTTGTGAAATTCTTCTTTTTCTTTTGCAAAGCATTGCATAGATATGACCGTGTTACCTTAAAGTGGACGCCGCCCACAACCGGTCTATTAAGCAAAAGACTTAGACTTGGTTTGCTTCTTATACATTTAAATGTTTATAAAACATCTTATAAATGCACAAGCAAACACAATGTAATAATAATAGTGATTCTATTCGTGCGAGACTGCTCGAATAATACTGAATCGGGTTAAAAGTGGATTGTAGAGTTTTACGTATACAAGCAAGATTCTATTCGCGCGAAACTTGCTCGAAACATGCTTTTCAGTATACCAAACCTAACAGATATTGGGCAAGCTGAATTGATCTAGATTTTAAGACAAAGCATACATTGAATAATTGAGAGTACTGAATAACTTTCCTCTGCCAATCTTTTGGAATTTACATTAAACGACTTTTGGAATGATGTATATTTGCTTTTGTGCTTCTGTGGTTGTTCTTCTTTGTAGCTGCAATACTGCCAGATTTTGTTTTAGTAAAATTTACCTTGATTTAATCCATATAGGATCTCCGGAAGTGTGAGGACCCGACCACGGTTTTGATTATGCTTGAAGAAATACTAAGAAATCATCGAATCAATTTCCTCTTGGTAAGCATGCTACTTACTATGATTGGACCTAATCCCCGTAAAAGGAAACATGGTGGTAGATATACAAGAGAAGAATTGATCGAGTCAATTCCAGCCTATGTGAAACAATTAGACAGGCTGGTTCGTGTGACTGATCGATCATGTGTAGACAATTTACGGATGGACAGAAACACATTTGGTAGATTATGTCGACTTTTGCGTGACCGAGT
The DNA here is from genome assembly GCF_029641045.1 of Salvia hispanica. Taxonomy (NCBI): domain Eukaryota; kingdom Viridiplantae; phylum Streptophyta; class Magnoliopsida; order Lamiales; family Lamiaceae; genus Salvia; species Salvia hispanica. The sequence goes on along the minus strand of NC_142692.1, from coordinate 49,950,378 downwards.
TGGATTGATAGACCAAAAATTTGTTACCGTTGAAGAACAAGTTGCTATGTTTTTATCCCACCACAAAAAGACCCATATAGTTGGATACGATTTCATGCGTTCTTCCCAAACTGTGTCTAAATACATACATATTGTTCTCCGTGGTGTCCTTACTTTGCATGAGTTGTTTTTAGTGAAACCTGACTCAGATGATGAATGCACTGACCCAGGATGGAAGTGGTTTAAGGTTTGTTCCTTTGCACGAGTTGTTTATGTTAGTTTATAATTTTTATTCGAATCCTACTCTATTCTAATAACAATGACTTAGGGTTGCCTCGGAGCTTTGGATGTGACTTATATCAACGTGAGGGTGCCGATTGCTGACACACCAACCGAAATAGGAAGGGACGGATAACGACAAACACCCATGCGGTATGTGATCGATAGCTTCGATTCGTGTATGTATTTCCGGGATGGGAGGGTTCAACTGGTGATTCGAGGATATTACGTGATGCTATAAGCAGACCTCTCGGTTTGAAAGTTCCAAAAGGTAATTCAGTTAGATAAATGACTTAGTTAATATGTTTGACCTTGTAGACTTGTGCATTGTTATCCTGATTGTCGAACTTTCATTTCATAGATTGCTACTACCTAGGGGTGTGCATTCGGTTTTAGGTTCGGCTTTTGGCCAAAATCGAACCGAACCGAAAAACCGAATTTTTCCTAAAATGAAAACCGAACCGAACCAAACTAACCGAAAATCGAAATCCGAAAAACCAAAAATCGAACTATGAAAACCGAATTAAATCGAAAAACTGAAATTATATAAAATAAAATAAAAAAAACTGAAAATATATAAAATATTAAAAAAAACAAAGCCTGCAAATGTATACACAAAGACAAAAAAGAGTCCTAAACTATTAATTTACACAAAAAAATATAAAAATAATTAAAATGATCTAAATTGAAAAATATTACAAAATGAATCGAAGAGACAGAAATATTAAAAGATCTAGATTGAAGAAATCAACAAATTTTTTATGGAAAATCTTGAACACTCAAATAAACATGAGAGAGGTTTTTGTGATTCATATACAAGAACATTCGTGATATTAAGTCATCAACAAACATACACACATAAAAGGTGTGGAGCAACTGGAGGCGTGGAGAAGTTGTTCCATTTTGAGAGAAGTGAGAACAATGGAGAAGAGGCGGCGCGGTCGTGGAAGCGTGAAGGCATGGTGGCGTTGGGAATCACGAGATGGAGAAAAGGAGGCGACGCTGTGGAAGCGTGAAGGCTTGGAGGAGGAGAGGAGAAGAGAAGATAAGGCGTGGAGGAGGAGAAGAGAAGGCGTGAAGCTTCAGATTTGGCGGTGAATGAAATTGGAGGTAGAGTCCTTACAATTTTCACGTAATGTGTATTAGGGTTAGGTTTTTTAAGTTAAATAAATATATACATATATATATATATATATAGGATTTTGATCAAAACAAGAATTGGTTTAAATAAAGAAATCAAGGCCGAATCTGGTCCATAGGATTAGTTCAGATCATCTTAAGATTATACGATCCAATGGCTATATTAATCTCTTAAATATTATTATTTTAATCTCTAATAATCCTCTAAGGTTATTTATGTCATATCATCTAAACGTCTTTTATGCAATTCCTATAATTTTGCCTCTCACTAACAAATCATATGCGTGAGTGATGAATTATCATTCCATAACTTCTACTCTTTCATATCTTCCATATTCATCAGACGATCTTCCATTCATCTTCCATTAATCTTAATTCCAATGAGATTTATTATTCTTGTGCAATTAGTGTCCAGATTTCGTCGTTGTGTCGTGTTCCAGATAAATCTGTTCCATTTTCAATTCTATACCATCGTCGTTGGCAGATCCCATATATACTGCAAGTTAATACTCTATACCATCGTTTCTCATATCATTTTTCATTTCAGCCGGCGGTCATAATCGTAACCTACAAATATGGCATCCGACACACATTCTACTTCGCACGTAGATAATCAATCATACTCCGTTCTTGAGAATACATGTTATGGTTATGTTTTTTTATTTTCATTTGTTTGTTATGCTCTGATTCATATTTTTGTATTTTTGACTGTCACTGTCTTCTGTTTTATGAATCTTTTCACCTATATTATCTGATCGATTTTTCTGTTATGCTTCGATTTTTGTTTAGTATGACTGATTTTCATGGAAGATAGTTTGTACGCGTTGTATGCCGCGATTTGTCTTTATTATGACCTATTATCATTCTAAATCCAGTAGATGGAAACTTGTCTTTACTTCATCGTTAGTTTTTAGGAGTGTTCTAATTATGAATTATTACAGATTTTAATACACCATAATGCCCTGTAGAGCTTAAACCATTTGTTGGTCATAGCTTCCCAACATTGGACAACGCCATTGAGTTTGAAATCTCCTCTAGTTAAGGTTGTTCATGTTGTCCAATGCCAAGATGTAGCAACGCATGTTTATGTTGCTGAGAAGAAGAAGAAGAAGAAGAAGAAGAAGAAGAAGAAGAAGAAGAAGAAGAAGAAGAAGAAGAAGGCACAAACAATTTTGTTGGGGGAGATTTTGGGTTTGTACCAGGCTGTATGTGTCGATATTGATCAAATTCATGAGCTGACATCTATAGTTCGTGAAGCAAGACAACAGATTTTCGTCGACGGCGTAGTAACGTCTACAGCCCAAAAGAAGAAACTATTTAAAAAAATTATGAAGTTTGATACCATGTATTTTGTTTTTGAAGTAACGACAGTTTAAGTTTTTTTTTTTTTAGTCCATTTTATTTGCAATGTCACGTTGTTTGAAATTACTCGGTTCGTTCAGATTTGTATTATGCATTCTGGTACTCAGTAGTTTTTCGTCATGACTCGAGTATGGGATTATTATGACTCAATTTACCCATAAGTTTTCATGACCCAAATATTCATCTAATATGACCCAAAAGTAGATGATGTTTTGGGCATTGTAAGTATTCTTGTACTCAGTAGTTTTATGTCATGTCTCGAATATTCGATTATTATGACTCAATTTACCCATATGTTTCCATGACTCAAATATTTGTTTAGTATGACCCAAAAACATAGATGATGTTTTTGGTTATTGTTTGTGTATTCTTCTCCCGTACTAATATTTGATTTTTTAAATATGTTTAAAACATGAGAACAATCGTGTATTTGGTTTTTTTAATATGTTCAAAACATGAGAATATTCTTCGGTCACACTAATATTCAGTTTGTTTGATACGAACATTTCGATCAAATTGTATGAGACATTCTGGTACTCAGTAGTTTTATGCCATGCCTCGAATGTTGGTATATTATGACACAAATTAACTTAACAATGCTATGACACAAATATTAATTTACTATGACCCAATGTATCGAGTATTGCTCATCACATGGGCTATCGCCAACAAGAAACAAGAGGAAAGCATTCCAAGATCATTGTAATGGAAGTTTATCTCATCTTACAGATGAAATAATATATAGTAACAATGACATCCAGCCGACATATAAACATGATTTATAAAAGAGAATTACAAGCTCTAAACATCGTTTCATTAAAATAGTGGTAATCTAAACATCCTTTCGGTGCTTTTGGGATCGGCGGTATCTTCTTCTTCACGTCGTTCTCTGATACACTTCGTGACATCCAACCAATTAAAGTGAAAATTTTGCCAGATTTTGTCAATTTTAAGTCAATCGTTGTACGAAATCATACTAACCTTTTCCGTCAGGCCTCGCCGATCCAGAAGCTCGAGTGTCGACCATTGTTGAAGTAGGATCACCCTCCTCATCGATTTCAGAATCGTATTAGTATGACATAACGTTACCATCAATTATCTTTGCCCACTTTTGCCTCCAAATTCGCTGCATCAAGACGAGGTTAATACTCTTCAATAAACAACAATTGTGTAGTTGAGATACAATCACAATCAAATCAAGTCATGATTTATTTTGTCCGACCTTTTCCAGAATTAGTAACATATCTTGCAGTTGCTACCCCTTTTTCACTTTTTGCGGAGATTTTTTTTTGTGATGCTGTATATGAAGCATCACTAATTTAGTGTTTAACATTTACACAAATAAAGCAGATTATGAGAAAACACACGAACAAAAAACAGAGTGCTCAAAAAAGAACTAAAATTTCATTCCTTCAAATAATAACCCAAATAATGTAGTCGACATACCTTTCTAGAATTGAATTCTGGGTCAGATTTGAGTTGAGTTTCAGTCAAATTGTAAAAAAAAAAACTTACAAACCTTTTCCATCATGTGTCGCGGTTCCAGAAGATCTTGTGTCCACCATGGTTGAAGAAGACGCTCTACAAATCGTGCTTGTCAAGTATGGGTTTAAAGTCGATTTTGATGCCCAGACGATTCCTTCGTCGCCGAAAATATAGTTTGAGTTTAGTAGGGTTTGGGTGATTTTGATTCTAGTCTGTAGGGTTTGTTGATTTAGTGATGTATTTTTGGTGAGAGAGGGGAATTGAATGGTGTGAGAACCGAAGAATCAACTTAATAGCGTGTGGAGTAATGATCCCAATTAATCCGCTCTTAAAAAACGGAAGGGCGGTTCATTATATTTTCAATCCCTAAATTACCCTTACATGACACAGATCGCTCCTATTATGACCCACAGAAAACGTTGACCAATCCAGATCGTGGCCATTCATATCCAGATCATCTCCAAATCTAACGGTGGGTACATGGTCTGTATTTCTATACTTAGAGGCTTCTTTTGATAGATGAAAACCCTATATATATATATATAGGAGAGCATTAAGTTCCTTTTACCCCTTTAGATACTATTTCCTTCTTAATCACATCCATTAGATTATAGTAGTGGACGGTCAAGATTAGAATTCTGAAATAATCCCGTGTTACATTATTGGTACCATTCTGTGCATTACAAGGTTATAATAGTAAACATATAATGTCTGGAACACGTTTCAAAATGGAAGGTCCGATAATTAAGCGGGATGTTCATAGACCTTCCAACTTCTTACTCTCTCTCTCATTCTATCCCATCAAACCACGATCAAACAACTTCTCTCCTTTTTCAAACCCCTTCCAACCCTAGCCGCCGCCGCTCAAAAAGCTTGGAACCTACCACAACATCGATTCTCACTCTGAAAAGTGACGTGGGTCGACGATTCCGAGTCTCAAAGTTCAGATTTCAGTTCGAGCGCGCCGTCGGTCGACTATTCATCTCCAATTTTCATATACGGTACGCTTATAAAGTTCCGATTTTTAGTTTGATTTCTTTGAAAAAATGTGAAATTGTGAGCATTAGATGATGCGTTATCAATTTTTGGAAGTTTATTGTTGGTTTCTGAGTTGTATTTGGTTTGATATTAGATTTTTGGGTTGAATTCGTCCTGAATTTGTCGATTTTGCTTTAAATATACGAGTTTGGGTATAGGTTTTATTTTTGTTGGTTCTGTAGACGAATTAGGTGTGGTTCTGGTGTAGTATCTAAAGTGGTTTCTGTTGTTGTTGTGTGTGTTAGTTTTGCGATGTCGAAAAGAGGCCGCCCCTTCAAAAGCCAGCCCAGGCAGACCGAAGGTGAGAATGCAGCGCCATTTTACGAAACTGATAGTGTGTTTTTCCTTAGTTTGATGTATTATTTAACATTTGTTGTACATTTTTATGCTTATTTTTTTTGCATTACAACTCTATTCCATCGATGTTTAGTTGTTACTTGAAGTGATGTCCATTTTTATAACATTATTCAGTACATTTTCTGCATTATTTGTTTGGATTTCAACATTACTGATGTATGTGTTTAGTAGTAGTGCTTATTTGGTTGGAATCATACATTGCTGATTATTGAGTTTTAAGAAATAGTAGGTTGCTTATAGTGAAGTTTCATACATTATTTAACGTTTTTTGAGCATTTTGTTCCTTATTTTTTGCATTACAACTCTATTCCATCTCTGTTTTAATGGTGCTAGAAGTGGTCTACATTTTTGTTACATTATTCAGTTCATATTTGGTTGGATTTCAACATTACAGCTGTATGTGATTATTAGTAGTGATTGCTTATTAAGTTGGAATTGTCCATTATTGATTAGTGAGTAATAAGGATTAGTACGTTGCTTGTAGTCACGGTTGGAGATCAATTGATTCAATTTTGAATTCGATTTTCAGTGAATTTATGGTTTATTCTGATAAATTTGTGCGTAACCGTCGGTTTTCGCAATTTTGAATTCTATTTTCACTGAATTTATGGCCTATTCTGATAAATTTGTGATGAACAGACGAACAAAGTGAGGTTAGAAACCCTAGCTGCTTCAAAATAAGAGAAACTCCAATGGAAGAGTCGATTTCTGCCCGATTAACACATTCGGTCGACGCAACACCAATTTAATTGGTGGAAGATTTTCAATCTACAACAAGGCATGGTTCCAAAGTTTCGATTTTTGGTAAGAGACCAGTCTCCGAGTCGATTTTAGCAGTGAAAACACCACAAAGTCGACGATTTAGAGTTTTATACTAAACATAATGTACAAATATTCCGTGTAATGCATTTTATTTACTGAGTAATGGACGATTTGTGTCCTGTAATGTATATGTTTCATAGACGTATTTGTTCTGATTTTATGAGTAGTTTTAACTTATAAACATAATGTGAATATATTTCAGTGTAATGGATTTTATTTACTAAGTAATGGACGATTTGTGTCCTGTAATGTATATGTTTATAAGACGTTTTTGTTGTGATTTTATGAGTATTTTTAACTGATAAACATAATGTACAAATATTTTAGTGTAATGGATTTTATTTACTCAATAATGGACGATCCGCGTCTTGTAGTAATGGACGATCTGTACATTATTCACTGATCCGTGCACATTATTAGATACTATTAGTACATTATTTACTGTACCAAATCTTAAACGCATTAAAAATGATATTTAATTCATTTTGTGGTGGTATAACCTAGCCTCATGGGTTGCTAAACCCAAGGGGAATGATTCAATCTCTATGCCCTTTGTTATGGTTATGTTTGTGAGTGAGTACTACAACCTAGCCTCATGGATTGCTAAACCCAAAGGGCATGAATTCAATTTACTTTCAACATTATTCTATTCAAACTGTACATTATTCACTGATCCGTGCACATTATTAGATACTATTAGTGTATTATTTACTGTACCAAATCTTAAACGCATTAAAAAATGAAAATTAATTCATGTTGTGGTGTTATAGCCTAGCCCCATAGGTTGCTAAACCCTAGGGGAATGATTCAAACTCTCTGCCCTTTGTGATGGTTCCGTTTGTGAGTGCGTACTACAACTTAGCCCATGGATTGCTAAACCCAAAGGGCATGAATTCAATTTCCTTTCAACATTATTTTTTTCAATGTGTATATTATTCACTGATACGTGCACATTATTAGATACTATTGGTACATTATAGCCACTTTCGTACATCAAGGATTAATTATATGGAACCAAAAACAAAGAATAAAAACATAATATTTTTATGGTAATAAATAACTAAGTGTGCGATTTTTATAGTCAATACTTTTACGAGAAATCAAACTAAGATATTGTAAATCTTTATATATTAATTTAAGTAAATTATAGATTGACTAGTCAATGTGCTAGTGGCGTGATTTTAGGTAATTATGAAAAATAAATCTGAAAATATATTTACTAAACTTAATGGAGAAAATTAAGTTAATAATAATGGAGAGAATTAAGGAAGATAATAAACCGCTCCAAAAAAGAACTTACAACATTACCCTTTTCTCATTTTTTTTAAATATTTTAATTAAATACATGTGGCATGATTTGGGGCCATCAGATTTTGAAATTGAAGGGCCGAGATTGAGAAGGAAAAAGAAAAAAAGATGGGAAAAGTATATGAATACATCCACACACACACACACATACACACACACACACACACACATATATATATATATAATACTATAATATATTAAAAATATTCGGTTTTTCGATTATTCGGTTTTTTTTTTCTCGTCCGAACCGAAAAATCAAAATTTTTTTGAATTTAAAACCGAACCGAACCGAATTTCAAATTTTCAGTTTGGATTGGTTGGTTTTCGGGTTTTTTGCTCACCCCTACTACTACCTTTGCGACAATGCATATGCCAACAGCGAGAGCTTCATCACACCATATAAAGGCGTTCGCTATCATTTGAAGGAGTGGGGTCCTAGAACCCAAGCGCCTCAAAATCCCCAAGAATTGTTCAACTTGAAGCATACTAAAGCGAGGAATGTCATCGAGCGTTCTTTTTTCGTGCTTAAGATGCGATGGGGAATCCTTCGCAACCCGAGATTCTACCCTATCGACGTACAAACCGACTTGATTATTGTTTGCTTCCTGCTTCACAATTTCATTTGTACTAATATGGAAGTCGATCCGTGTGAGGAAGTCGAAAGCATTTAACCGGATGATGGCTATGGGAGTGATAGCGATGAGCCGGTAGTGCCTACGATCAATGTGGTCTCACCATCAACATTGTGGAATAAGAAGAGGGATGATTTAGCTGATGCAATGTGGGGTCAACGAATGAACGGGTGAACGTTGCGCTTGAGTTTAGGCGTCAAATCCTTTTAATTTATGAGTGTAGAATTTCTTTTTCGAACAACATTTGGTTTGTAATCAAGGATTAAATGTGATTGTAGGATACATTATGCATTATGAATTGTTACTTCGTATTTATTTTCCTTAACTAATGATTAGCAGGTGAATTGTTACTTCGTATTTATTTTCCCTAATTACTGATTAGCAGGTAAATTGCCGAATCACTTTTGTGTTGTGTTTGGCTTAGTTTGTGCATTTTTTTTACAGTAATATATGAAATTCGTTGTCTTTAATTTATGTTCACATAATAATGAGTTATCATCTTTGATTTATTCCGTGATCAATTAGCATTATCAAAAAATAACTAAAACTTTTTTGAAGTACACAACATAAAAAAAATACCATATATATTTTGGAAATACCATATACCTAATGATAAAGCATTAGGAAATTGAAAATTTGCAATGATCAAATGGCAATACACACACCGACAAGCATCCATAAAACTATTACTTAGTCCCTAAACCCATACTACTTCATACTACTTCATGAAACTACTTTATCCACAACTACCTACATACTTCCGACATTCTTAGGCACGTTCAAACCACACATGAAACGTAACGACAAATGCATCAAAAAGCTTGAAATGACATCGCACTCCTTCTATCAGATTATGATCACTTTTGAAACGAGACCACCCGTGCTTCACCTGTAGCTTCCTCGCACTCGCGCTGTGTTTGAGTGACATTATCCATGTCCCTCCTTCTGCCACAACTCACAAGATATATGGGGGCCTTTAGTGTTGCCATTGAGGTATGACGTTTCCAAAATTCATATGGGATCTCAATAGTGCGATTGAGGTTTGTCCTGTTGAGCGAAATCACGAATGTGGGATGGCCGTCGATGTCGAGTGCACCTCTGTCGTCCTCGTAGTCTTCACCGTTACTTGATTCAGTTTCCGTCTCAGATGGCACATAATCATCAGAGGTATCGATGTTCGGGGAGTAGCTACCCTCTGGGTCGTCGTCGTCTTGAACAACTAAAATTAACGAGATTGTAACTATTACAGATGCATACACATGGTATTTGATTTAATAATTTTCGATCATACTTCCAACAAAATAATTTTCGATCATACTTACTGTCGATGTCTCCTTGAGGTGGATGATACGCTCGGATTTTGTACTGTTTTAAGGCCATTATTTGGTCCGCTTTTTATGTCAAAATCACTCTACACGTCCATTATTTGCATATTTTATCTATTTTGGTATTTTGACGTGTTTTGTGAGAAATGTGCATAATTGAGTCGAAAAAGGGAGCCAAAACCTAAATTCTGGAAATCTGAAGTCAGACGGCGACCGCCACGAAGTTGTACGGCGACCGCCGGCGCCTGGCGGTCAGAGTAGTGCAGCGGTCCACCTCAGAAAATTACACTTGGAAGAGAGTCTCGCCCGACGACCGTCGGAAGTCATGCGGCGGTCCGCCGCCGAAGGAACAGAGACTCTGGACTCCAACGCGGCGACCGCCGGCCAACGTGCGGCGGCCCACCGGAGAAAGGCGGCGAATTCAAATTGCCCTAGATCTGCTCCAAGATTTACCATATTTTGAAGATCTTTCCTTCTACAATGAGGATTGACTTTCCCCTTTAAATAAGACCTCAAGCTTCATCAAATTAGAGAGCTTCTACTTGCAAAATAATTCACATAGATCAAAAGCTAGAGTACTTCAATTGTGCAAGAAGTTGGAGAAGGATTTCAAGAACATCAAGAACGAAAAGGATTCAACCTACGAGTTTTATTTGCTTTAGTTTTATGTTCAAATTGTTTTCCCTTCAATCTATGTGTTTAGCTTATTCCATTATGTGTAACTGAACTCATAGGATTCTAGGGATGTGTTAGTAACGACTTTGGTTATACAATTCCTTTTTCTATTTAATATCCGTTTTGTTTTTACGTTGTTTCTTCCCTAAGTTAATCTTGATGCTTCATGATTGAGTGACACAATCGTGCATGGTTTAATATAGCTTGCTTCATAACTGTGAGAGAGTTCTAGCGAGTTAGGTCCACTTAGTAGACGCTACAGTTAGCTTCCCTTAAAACGGCACTGTTAATTGAGAGTGAGGACTTTTCAAGGGTCTTAGGAGCTTTTTGGAGTTACGTGTTAGGATTGACAACCCTAATCTTGTAATCAACGTTTGTATCGCATGAGCATAAACTAGGCGACTCGTCTTATCAAAGTAATAATTGTGCTAGGGTATTGTAGTTTGGAATTTGTATAACCATAACTGTGAACGCACATCCCTGGAATTCCCTTATCTCTATCGTTTATCTCCGTGTTTTAATTTCATCTAGTTGTTATTTGCTTTCAATTCTGTTTTCAAAAGTTTCCAAAATTCTCTTGATCTTCCAGATAGTAATTGAGTCCTAGTAGAAGATAGACACTTTGTGTTTGTCTTCCCCGTGTTCGATATCCGATACTGGCCTTTGGCTATACTATTTTTATTTTGTATACTTGCAGATATTAATAATGTTATACAATAGTGCACCAGTGGACAGTGGGTGCCAAAAACTTGACTCAACTTTATCTTACCCAAATAATACCTGCAAGTGTACAGGATTATTGTAGCAAATAGCAAGGAAGAGTATATCGTATCTCACAGAGACAATTAAGTGTAAACCTAAGTACCACAAACCAATTTCGATTACTATCCAGACGATCAATTTTGGTTTTGAAACTAACAGCTACTGAAACTATATAAATTAAGAGATTGTAATAAAACACTTAAACAAGAGAACAAAGAAGCAAGTTGCAGACAGAGATGAAGAAATATGCAGAATTCAAGGATCCGATGCACAACTCATAGCTTAACCCAATTGAAATTAAATTACCATTTAAAGTCTCCAGAAATTGTTGAATCAATCACGAATATGAATTTAACACTTTCCCAAGGTGAGAAATCCGCAGATTAAGTGTAACAATTGAAGTCCTCTTCTAATTCTTAGAATTAACTCCCAACATATAGATTAGATTAATGACCCAACTCAGAATCTCAACTCTCCCGAGTTTTATTGAATAAAGGTGTGGATTATTCCTCTTTCAAGATTACTTATTTCACCTCCCGATTACTCTAAGAAACTCTAACACTGCCAATTGATGATCAAGCAATTGACAGGAAAAAGCACAGGAATAAACTAAACAATTACAAGAGCTAGATTAAAACGAAGTCAATTGGATTAAAACTATGAATCAATGCATCTTCACCAAGAATTCTAGATAAAAGAAGTTTAGTTACTCAGATTCATGGAAGAAAACAAGTCTAAACTAAGGAAAACAATGGAAAACATGATACGAAGTACAATTGGCAGAGGAATTGAAGCTTGAATCTTAAATCTTCTTCCAAGAGTGCTTGAGAGAGATGGAGTGTGTGTTTTACGGCGGTAGAGAATGAGTAGAGTTTCCCTAGATCTTCTTTCTTATTCCCCTCTTCCAAAAATCGCGTTTCCAATAAGAAAATCGCCAGAATTACGTACCCGGCCGGGTGGAATTGTTGTACATGAAATTCACCCGGCCGGGTGAGAAATCTTCGGTAGTCTCTGGACTGTTGCAGATATAAATGCGTCACCCGGCCGGGTACAATTATTGTACTGGAAAATCACCCAGCCGGGTGGGTCTTCTCTTGAACTCTCTGTCCACTTTACGGCTTCTAAATGCTACCCTGCCGGATGGCATTAATGCACAAAACATCACCCGGTCGGGGGAGACCCTTGTTTCGCCCATTTCTGCCTATTTTTGCCTAAAACACTCAACAAACACGTGAACTCCAAAACATATAGTAATTGGCTGGAAATAACCATTTTGAGCACAAAAATTCAACAATTAAGCATATCAACATACCAATCACGACACTAAAATACAAGCCTGAACATGTTTGCGGGAAACCGCAGGTTCTCTGAAAAGTAGTCGTCATATAGACGCTGATGTGCAGCTACGTGATCCCGATCAATCACTGCTCGGCGGTGGACAACCTGTGGAGGGCGAGGTATCGCCTGCTGTTCCACCCTACGCATGTACCGCTCCATCTCGCGGTTCATGTAGGCCTCCATAGCCTCGTTCATCCTCCGTTCGTACTCCTCAGCATCCCCACCACTACCACCACTGCTACCACTCGCGTTACTCATCGCTCGATGATGCTCTTGTACAGAAAGTTAGAGAGAGAGAAAACTCGTTAAAACAAGTTGTGCAAATAAAAATGAAACTAAAATCGCGTTTATATAGGTTTAAAAAAAATGAAAAAATCAAAATTGGGCGCTGGCCGATCGGCACGCCACAATGGCGGCCAGCGCATCGGCCAGTGCCACGCGATCGGCTAGCCCTGGCCGGTTTTTTCGCCGATTTTACGCTAGCCTACTCCAAGGGTTCGGCTAGCCGACCGGCTAGCCGCGTGAATCGGCTAGCCGATTGGCTAGCCGGCATTGGAGAGGCTCTAATGCAAGTTTCGTCCTTATTAGTTTGTTTTAAATTTAATTTCCGCACTCCAAAAAATGCTTTATTTAAAAAATTGAACCTGATCAGAATCACCAATCTTTGAACTAAGACCAAAATCGGATGCAGAACCAAAACTATAATCAAAATTGTGAAGCACTGAAGCCCTTCATGGTCTGATTATGATTTCAACATTTTCGGAACCGAAATTGATTGTTCAATGACAATTAACACCTGTAGTCATGATTAAAATTGAATTGCGATTAGTAAGTTACATTTGCAATTTGATAAGTTCCAAATAAAAGAGCATTCACCGCAATTAAATCGTAATTAACTTTTACTTAATGCGATTAATTAATTAGTACAGCCGAAAAAGAGCGTTTTTGACTATATATATTTCAGACCCATATAAACCCAAATTTGTTCATTTTTGAATTATAAACAAGATAGCAAAAACCCTAAATTCTGGAAAGAAAAAAAATGCCGATGAAGGTGCTGGAAGCAACTGTGGCTACATTTGATGGCGTGTTTCAGCAATTTACCAATGAAGCCGCGAATAACAAGGCGAACTTTATCCTTTTCTATGCTGATAAAGAACCATCCACCAATCTTAGTTGGTGCCCAGGTACACAATTGAAAGAGATTGGCTGGTTTAATTTAGATTATTGCACTCCATTTTTCACAATTCAATCATTGAAGATTCGTTTTTAATCGCTCAACGGTGTTTACCGATGATGCTTTGACAGCTTCAATTCGCTTTCTAAAATTATTCTGTATTAGTATCTTTACAATTCTTCTCAATTCGCCAAATGTATTCTTTTGTCACTCTGTACTGTACATGCCAAGTTAGAGGAAGAAATTGACAGTGAAATTTCTGTTCAGTGATTATGACATCTCTGTACTTGAAGGAACAAATTTAGGCATGGATATGATAACTCTTTACTGTCCTCTCTTTGTACATTGGGTGGTCTGAATGCTTTGTTCCAATATATTGGGCGTGTGTGTGCATCAATTGTACTCCTATTTAACAAATAAAATGTTGTTTATCAAGTAAGTATATTCTTTGCATAGTTCTCTGGTTCCTGATTTGTAGCCTCATTGTAGTCCGAGCGAACATTAACATTATTCCACGCTCTGATGCATTACTACCAGGCAACTATAAGCTTGTTTCTCATCGCGATCTATTTAAACTGTTGTTGCTTGTGTTTCTCTGAAATTCTGTCAACCTAGTTTTTATTGCAATTCCTTGTTTCTGTTTCATTTCCTGTCAGCTGTTTTGTTCTCTTGGGTGATAATTTAACTGGTTTTCTACTTCAGACTGTGTTAGAGCTGAACCGGTGATATACAAGAAGCTGGAAGAGGCTCCAGGTAATGTGGCATTGTTGAAGGCCTATGTTGGAGATAGGCCTTCTTGGAGGAATCCTCAGCACCCGTTGAGGGTCGACCCTAGGTTCAAGCTCACGGGAGTTCCTACACTCATCCGATGGGAAAATGGTTCCATAAAGGGTCGTCTAGAAGATCATGAGGCTCATCTGGAGAAAAAGATCGACACCCTTCTGTCTGAAGATTAGAGAGTCTTGCTTCATGGCAGAGGAGAGCTGTGGTGCCTAATAAATAAGCTTTTCTCCATTTCATATAGTTTGGCTCTTTCAGATTTACAGACCACTATGTGTTTTCATGAATAATATCATCGCATACCTGAAAAATACTGTTATCACATGGTATAATTGGCTTTACATTTGAGGAACCAACAAAATAAATGTTTTTTCTTGAAACTCATAGTATAACTCAAGAAACTAAAACGCACCTTCTCTTTTGAATAGAATGAGCAAGTCAACATTATCCTAAATTCTGTTGCCAATGCACAACTTAAGAGGCTCCCGGTATTTCAAAATTGTGTCCTGGTGCAGGAATATGAAGCCTCTTGTGTTTTTGAAACTATTGAAATATTCCTTTATCGAAATCTTGTTTCATACCATTATACTACAACTATGTGATATGAAAATTTGGTATATACTACCTCCGTCTTCCAAAATTTGTCCCACTTTGACCTGACACGGGTTTTAAGAAATGTAATGGAAAGTGAGTTGAAAAAACTAGTAGATTGTGGGTCCTACTTTTATATATTAGTTTTTTTTATAATAAAATGTGAATAAGAATGAGTTAGTGGAAGATGAGGTCCACTACAAAAATGGTAAAAGTGAAATAGGACAAATTTTGGAGGACAGACGGAAATAGAAAAATGGGACAAATTTTCAGAGACTGAGATAGTAACATATTATTGGTTTCACGATACATCGAAAATAATCTAATTATTAATAATTAAATTTGTTTAATCATAAGAAAATGAGAAAAGTAATCTGATTCTTTAAAATTTTATATTATATACAAATTAAAATATCACGATTTTTTCCTTGATTTAGTATTTTAATATAATGCTTTATTTTGTACTCCCTCCGTCCCATAAAAGTTGAAACAAAACTTTTGGGCACGGAGATTAATAATTTGTATTAAATAAATAGGAGAGATGAAAAAGTAGGAAAGATAAGAGAGAATAAAGTAAATGATGGAATAAAGTAAGAGTGATTAGATGTTTTGTCTTTTGTTAAAAAAGGAAATGACTTAACTTTGTTGGGACGGACTAAAAAGAAATACGACTCAACTTTTATGGGACGGAGGGAGTATCTTATACTCTTTCAATTCCTTAAAAATAGATCATATTTCCATTTTGGGATGTCCTTTAAAAAAAGTCTATTTCTATTTAAGGAAACTTTTTTCTTTCTATTGAGAAAGAATTCCATTTTCTACTTAACTTTTTTTTAGATCTTTTTCTTACTTTACTAATTTTGTATTATACTCCCTCCGTCCGAGAATATGAGTCTCATTCATTTCGGCCACGAGTTTTAATAAATGTTGAAAAAGTGGATGAAGGAAAGTTAGTGGAATATGAGTCCCACTTATTTATATTGGTTTTAAATGATATGTAAGTAGAATAAGTTGGTGGAATGTGAGGTTTTTTTACCATTTATGATAATTATGAACTGAGATTCATATTCACGGACGGACTAAAATGGAAAAATGGAACTCCTATTCACGGGCGGAGGGAGTAACCTTTATGGTTTTAAAAAGTTATCTAATTTATTAAGAACCGAAGGAGTACTATGCTTTTTTAATTTATTACTTAGATAAGTTTAAGAATAAAATTATAATTTCAGAATCCTAACACATTTTAACACATTTTTAAAAATGTATTTGGTAGGAAAATATTTCTCAAGAATCATAAAACCAGAGTACTAATTCTCAAAAGTATTTTTCCTAATAGTTCGTTTATGTTAATTCAGAATATATAAAAAACACGTTACCAAAATTTATTACTCAAAATACAAAAATCAAAGTATTGTAGGAGTACCATTTTAGTTGAGCCGAACCACCGCCGCCTCCACCTGCTTGCTGACCGGCAACGCCGTCACCTGTCGCTCTTCTCCTCATTATTAGTTTTACACCTCAACTTTCTAAACCCTAATTCCACCCATAATTAGGTATTCTCTATTTCTAATGGGCTTTGTTTTCCCATTATACTTTATTCGATTATGCAATTCGCTATATGGATGTTAAATTTCTTTTCTCTATTCGTTTTTTTTTTTATGTAATTTTGGAATACTGCATGCTTGGTATGATATACTACTACTAATATGGAGTAATTTCCATGCTCAAGAACCGTACACTTTATCAATTTTGTTCCGTTTAATTTCTGTTTCCTGAGATCAAATCGAAGAACTTTGTGTTTATTAATGCATCTAACAATAATTTTTTTCTTATCTGAATCACGAGAATTATCCCTTTATGAGGTCCGAGAAGTCGAATCTACATAAAAGAACCAACTTTTTTGTGCAAATATATGAGATATGTGGCAGTGGCCTTTGTCTTACACAAGACTTCTTTTATTTTTCCCTGAGGGTACTCACTCTCAGGATGCTTAGATATCTTCAAGTTCTGATTTTTGACATTTAGGTTTGTATTTAGAAGAGTATCTTATTGATGTCGTTGAGCTCAGCTTGACATAAAAATTGTTAGCAAACTGTGTTAATGCTGTTAATGTGAAATTGATTTAATCATCTATGAAGTGTGACATTCACATATTTACGTCTACTCTTAATTTTTTAGACTGCATGGAGTCTGGAGTAATCTTTTCTATAATTGCCTTGGTTTGCAGTTTTGGGAGTATGGCAAGATCTTTAGCTAATATTTTCTACAAAGGCATTTTTGCAGTTCCAGCTGCTAGTTCAACTCTAAGTTTATTTAGTTTAATGTTGCTTAAAGATCTCTAAACTATTATACATTTTCATTGCGTCATTTTCTATTTTGATTGGGCTGCTGGGGACCTATCCATTGCCGAACAGATTGGTCTTGTTTGCTTGTTTGTTTGTTTCCTACTCCTTAAAATAGGAAGCATGAGCTTCAGTATTCCTATTGCATGAGAGAAACTTGTTGGTTTATTTTAGTTAACTTAATATCTCACTATCATATAAATTAGAGTAATAGTAGAAAATTATACCAATACTGTTCATTAATTTGAGTCACCTTAAGCCTTCTGATCCCTGAAATGTGAGAAGAGGATGACCTCCGGAATAAGGTTACAGTGGGCCATAATCATACTATAAAGACATATTATCATACTTCTTGCTTGAAAAATTTCTTTAACTTCTAGAGGGGCCTGATTGAGAACAAAAACGGGTACTGCTTGTGCTGCTGGAGAGGCAAGCATAATGTGTATCTGCAGA